>NW_016107341.1:8669062-8857638 GCF_001604975.1 Cebus imitator | reverse complement strand
AAAAAAAAAAAAAAAAAAGTTAAACTATATAGTCCATGATGTTTCTTAGTTTTCCTTAGAACACAGAGTTAAATTTAATGTTTGGGGTAATAACCATCTTACCCAAGAAGATTGGTAAAATTAATTCTCTTTCTGTCTTACATACACTGTTCGTTATTCCTCTTTCCAATTAACAAAAAAATTCTGTTCAATGTGTGGTTTATAAGGATTTAATTGCATCCTTTTAGAAAGAGTTGACAGTAAAAATTACAGATAAATAAATACATTTATCTCCTTGAGTCATTCTGTAAAATGCCAGTGAAAACAATTTGAGAATGAGTTTAAAAGTGAAAGAAATTTTAACCTATTGCCTGATTAATCATTGTCTTCAGTGAAGTATAAAATTTATTTGCTGTTTTATGGAATTGCCAGCAACAGTACTTTTGAGAAAAGATGTCATTTATATATTTTCACAATGTCAAAATATTCAATTATTTCTCCTACATTGTGTCGTCACCTTCTTCCTGCAATGCCCAAACAGACTTGGAGTATTTCCAGTTTCACTTTTGACAGGTGCTGGGATTCTTAGACTTTGATACAGAGGTATTGAAAACAGTTCCTCTTAATGGCGCTCTCATCTCCACATGAGACGTTATCTTAAAAGATGATTTTCCCTCCTATAGAAAATGTATGATCATCTACCCTCTGAGCAGTTATGGTGTCAGAACTAAAATTGTGTAAGCAGGAGCCTGGTGGAGAACAGACAAGGAGAGAGAAGTTGTTTAATTTGACTGCCTTTCATCATGGGCATTTGGGATCCTCATTCTTCTAGGGCTAATTCATTTCATCTGACCTCAGACCAATGGTGCAACCCAGGGCTCCTTTACTGCTCATCTGATGGCAGTTTCTGAATAATTCTATTGCTGAGTTATGCTGCAGAAGGTTCAATCTTTGAAGCAATAGTTGCTGTTTCTGAATCATTTTTAAGAAGAAGCTGCTTGCTGCAGAGTAAGGAATTTTAGGTGGTAAGAGATAGTATCAGAATAATTTTCTTAAAAATAAATGCTATGTCACCCCTTGTGTTTCTTTGTCAAATTATCAATCATGCTACAAACATTTAAAATAAGATGAGTGAAAAACGCTTATTTTGAGTATACTTAATTTGGTCCTGATGAAGACAGAGGTCAACTTTTCTGTGTGATCAAACTCCAACTTTCTGCTTAACTTCATGGGAAGTTGTGGGTCAAACTACAATAAATGTCCTATATTTTTTTGTGGAGATGACCTGACCCTTCTAGAAAATCTAGTCTATTTCAATTAAAATTAAAGAGCACTGAAAACCAAATCAAAACTTTCAAATCCTGGAAGAGACATGCTGGTTATTATATTTAGCTTATTTCTGAAATTATTCTGGTAGGACATAGATCACAAAAGCAAGATAAGACTTCTGAGATCTAGAAAGTTTTGCATACACATATTGTGTGGTGAATCTCCACACTCTATGTGATGAAATAATTTCTGTTGGGCAGGATTACTTAAAAACTGCTTGCTAAGGTTGACATTTGCTACTTGCCTCACAGTCTGTAGGGACAGTTTCCTCTGATCCCCCAGAAACAATTACACCTTGCTTGGCATCCTAGCCTTTCTCAATTCTAAGCATTTTGCTAGGCTTGGTTTGCCTGAGAAAATTATTTTTTGGGCATCTCATCACCCATCTTCATAGGGAAATAGGAACAGAGATACAGACAACCTTTTCTTCAGCCTTTCTGAGTTGAGTTAGTCTTCATTACCAAACCAAGTTTATAGAAAAAGAGCCATATTCTTTAAAATAATAGTAATAGTAATAGTAATAGTTTATTTTAGTTTCTGGCCCTTATTTCCCCTACTTCTATAGAAATCTGTATATTAGAATTCTCTGGTGGGATTACAATGTTTTTTATAATGACCTGACTCATGTTTTTCATACTGATCATTTATTGACTTTTATCCTTAGCAACATGTTGTCTGTTTGAGTGTGAATTTGTGTGTGTACAAGTGCAAATGTATTTATTTAATTTTGAGTCTTATGATGAAAGCAAAAGAGCTCAAGGTACAGTTATAAATTAAATGAAATATGGATAAGGACAAAAAAGAAAAAAGAATAAATGGAAAAATATAGTTGTAGCTAATATAGAAGCTAGATGCATTTTCAAATTTTATTTTTTCAATAGATGCATTTTAGTACAAAGCGCAAAACTGAATTACACCTGAAAAATCTGTCTTCTTTGGAATCAGAAATAAAACTAGAATATATTTGTAACTCTGCACCTAAGAGCACAGTGAGATGGGCAGAGAAACAGACACAGTGTAAATTGTTTAGGTAGAAAATCCTGGTACTTGAAAATGACAGCAAAAAAAAGACAACACTGATTTCATTATTGAAATATAAATTAAATCTACATGTCAAATAAATACAATTTTCTTTTTTCGTGAGACAGGGTCTTATGTGGTTACCCCAGGCTGAAGTGCAGTGGTGTGATCTCAGCCCACTGCCACCTCCACCTCGTGGGCTGAAGTGATCCTCTCACCTCAGCCTCCTGAGTAGCTGGGACGACAGGTACCTGCCACCATACTCAGCTAATTTTTTATTTTTAGTAGAGACGGGGTTTCCCCATGGTGGTCAGGCTGGTCTCAATCTCCTGGTCTCAAGTGATCTGCCCACCTAGGCCTCCCAAAGTGCTGGGATTACAGATGTGAGTCACTGCACCTAGCCCTAAATACAATTTTAAATGAACTGCAGAAATATGGTTGCCAGATAAAATATATACCCAGCTAAATTTGAATTTCAGAGAAAACAATGAATAATTTTTTTTGGTATAAGTATGTTCCATATATGGCATGAGACATATATTACATGAGACATACTGCTATTAAAAATTATTTGATACTTCTGGAACCTATTCATATTAAAAATATTCATTGTTTATCTGAAGTTCAATTTAACTAGGAATTCTATATTTTTATTTGCTAAATCTGGTCATCCTATGTAGGGAAACTTTATATATGTCCCTGGTAACCATATTAAAATAAAAACACAATAGTAACATCTACTGCAGGTAATATCCATTTGATTCAGAAAAAAAGCCCGGAAAATATTTACTATTTCCTTTAACGTCAGGAGACTTGATTTTGAGAAACCTTAGAACATTCCATTTGTTATACTTATCATTGCACTGGGCTGACTGCCTGCTCACTGGGATCCTGGACTGAGGTCACCTTATGTGATACAGAATGCTGTGGCCAATGTTAGTGCCACAAAGGGCCGTTTTCAAATTGCTTGATGCACATTACAGAGTGACTCTTTTCAGAACTTACTTCTCCTGACACATGATAGCCAAAATGAAAGAATAGCAATGTCTTTACAGTAGATCTCAAATGGAGAGCCCTGGTGTGCATTTGTGTGGTAAGAGTTTTATTATTGTTTACTTTCACAGGGCAACAAGATGATGAACTTTCTTAAAATCACCCCAATTCAAATAAGAGTTCAAAATACAATGAAGGGCAACTTTAATCCATCATAATAGTGTCAATTTGGAATAATGCCAAGACACCTTTTCAAGATTTTCAGGAATTTTCCCAAACAGAACTAAGTCTTTCAACATACTTCTGTATTCCAGTTGATACACTGAACTCTGATTTGCAGGATGTGAAATAGTTTCTCCCTGAGCTGAAATACTTGCTAGAACATCTGATTCTGCTTTTGAAGATTACTGTTACAATGTCATGAATTTCACAAGGGATTCTACAGTTACTAAAAATGATGGAGATGCTGGGGAAACACTTTCTATTTCTCTTTTTCTTTAAACGGTAGAAAAGAAGTAGGAGCCACTTTTAAATAAAGATATACTTCATTACACATTTCCATGCCCTTGGTTATCAAAAGCTGTGTGTTTTGTTTTACTTAAGAAAAGGAGACAAAACAATTTGAATACACTTAACATTGCTGAGCTGTACACTGAGATGTGATTAAAATAGTAAGTTTTATGTATGTGCATTTTACCACAATTAAAAAAAATTTCTCAAGCAATAAAAAAAGAGAAAAAAAGTGAAAAGAGAGAACAAAAGTATACACATATCACATGTGTAAGAGAGAAAAAAGAGAATAAAGAGAGAGAATTTTTTTTTTCACAGTCTCAGTGATACCCTCCTGGAGGACAGGAAACTCACCTGAACACCCACACAGACCCTTATACCTCTTAAGTTATCTTTTCTTATGAAGGATCATAGGGAATAAAGGGAATTCACATTCCCACTACATGTCTGAAAGTATTTCAGGGATTGTGAGAAACTCTTTCAATACAAGAAACTTGTTTTTAAAAAGTTTCCCAAAGAGGAAAAAAAGCCCCAAGGCTTTTATAATCTCCATGTAGGGTTAATTTGGCAGAGAAAAATAGCACTAATAAAATTAATCTTTCAAGATCCTCCCATTTTTCCGCAGCCTGGAAAACAGAGCTAAACTTTCCATCAAAAATTCAGCCTTTGGTAAATGTAAGCCAGCAGAGCACATGAGCTAATTTCCATCAGAACGAGTTCAATAGTACTCACTTTTTTTTTTCTGGTTTTTGACTGATTCATGTATTCCTTATTAAAATTCATTAAATGGGTTAATCCCTGCAGTTCTTTCAGATAATTTGTTTAAGCTGCCTGAAGTAGGTAAAAGGGCAATTTTTCCTAATGAAACTGACCTAGGCTAAGAAAAGACCTGTCCCTTAGCAAGCGTGGAAGATACACTGCTGCCAGTACTCAAACATCACACCACCATGTGTTAGCCAAGCAATGACTTCAATTTGCAAAGAAAACTTCACATGGCTGCCATCTTTGACCTGCAGAGTCCTTTTTTTTTTTTTTTTTTTTTTAATGTGGAGAGCTGAGGCGTTCTCTGCAATGCTTTAACAGTGATCCTTTCTGTATCTTTTAAGTAAAAGCATTTTTCTTAGAAACACTGTAAAATTGTTTTCAAACAGCCATTTCTCTCCTGGCTTTGTTCCTTATGGAGAGAGCAATTCAACCATTTCAAGTAATCTCAGTGACTATCAAAAAGGATAAATCTGCATATACTGTTTTCTGATAAACTCAGCTACATAAAGGATAGATTCAAAATAAAGCAGGCAAGATGAAAAGCCTCAAATAGGAATAAAAGAATGGACTGGAAGAGGAAGAATTGTGCTAGGGAGGCTAAAACTCCGAGTGAGGTGAGTTTTGCAGAAAATAAGGGTAACAGCTACAAATGGCTTTTTATTTATGTTCTGAACAAGATAAGGGCAACGAAGAGAGAAACCTGCTCTGGGTTTATGGCATACTGTAAAAAAATTGGCAAAGAAAATGTGAAAGGCTATCAATACTTGGAAAAATCTGGTTCCGACATCTTTTTAAAAAATGGTGAATGTATAGCATTGATTATTTTTTTGTTCTTGAGAAATCCATCTAGAAATATTTTAAAGTAATTTAAGATGGATTACATGTCTGTTTTGGTATTTTACACCAACATTAAATAAATCTTTATTGAATTGTTGGTGTCTTATAAGCATCATAAATTCAACACAGAAATGGAATCTTTGATCTTTCCTCCCAAATCTCCTCTTCATTCTTTAGTGTTCCTTATTTTGGGAAACTTCACCTGCCTTAGGAGTTTTTAAGACAGGAGCCTGAAAATCATTGTTAACACTTCCCTTTCCTTTCCTTCCTTACTACCAAATTTCTGCCTATTCTACCTCCAAAGTCTATTTCAAATCTACTTCTCTTTATCTCCGTGGCCACCATTGTAATTTATGCCCCATTTTCTCTTGCTTGAGCTGAAACAACAGCAAATTTGATGATACCACTGAATTTGATTATGCTCGAAAATCCATAAGTGAATTCCCATTACACTTGAGATGAAACACAAAACCTACAAGGCTCTGAAGAAAGTGGCTCCTATTTATTCCCCAGCCAGCACATGCATCACTCCTCTTTATCGTTGAAGTTCCTTAAGCCAGGTGTTTCTAACCACAGAGCCTTTGCACGAACTCCTTCATTTGTCCACTCTTTCTTACACTTCACATACCTGTGTCTGACCCCTTTTTATTGTCAGCTTAAGTATCACTTTCTCAGAGATGTCCCTGACCTTTCATTGTTATTCAAGTTTCCTTATTATACTTTTTCATTGTATCCTGCATTTTTCTTTTATATAGTACTAGTTGCAATTATATTAAATAATATTTATTAGTTGAATGTCATAATTTTATAATTATGTAATGTCCATTTCCCCCATTGGAGCATAAATTCCATGAGTAGAGATATTATACTTATTTTCTTCATCGTGTATTCCCAGTACTTAGCAAATACCTGACACACAGTGGATACTTCAGTAGACACAGTTGAATGGCTCAGTAATGGTGAGTAATGAAGGGTGAGGAGGGTAGAATACAGAGACAGAGTCAAAAGATACTCAGGAGAACTGATGAATCCTGGAGATTTGCTGGGGCTGGGGAAGTGCTATAAAGGAAAAGATGATAGCTTGGAACCTTGAGTGGATGATGGTGTTATTGGCTGCGATTTAAAAAAAGGCTTGAGTGGAGTCTTGTGAGTTAGGTTATGGGCAAAATAAATTTGAGGTGCCTTTGGGAGCATGGGTTCAAATGTAGTTTGAACTACATTTTGAAGTTTGCACCAGAGTGAGTTTGGGTTTAGGTGTGTGTTAGTCCCGTTGTAATTAGCTCTATTGTCTGGTGCTCAGAGATGTGTCAGGTAAAACTTAATGCAGTAAAATTGTGTTGCATGAAAATGAAATCCTTGGGTTTGTAGAAGAATGAGTGAAGGATTTGAAAAGTAAGAGAGCCAAGTAGAAAGAAAGCTTCAAGAAGTGGTAGATGTAAATATTCATGATACAAGACTTTTTATTGGTTTGTCAGATAGGAGGATCATTGGTGACCACAGTGGAAGCAGTTTAATTGCTAAGACAAAGGCAGAAATCAGTTTGCAGTGGGTCTGAATAAATGGACAGTGAGGAGGGGGAACTGAGAAATGGTCATGGGGTTGAAGAAGCAGTGTCATAGTGGCTACAGGGGAATAAAGCCCTCCAAAAAGAGATTTATTTTCGGTGGGATAAGCACGCTCACATCCATATGAGAAGGAACCTGAGCAGAGACAAAGTGTGAAGATTCCGGAGGAAAGAGGCTAACTGGTGAAATCATTTCATCAGATGAGAGAGGATGTGATCTGTAGCACCAGGGAGGGATTCACCTTAATTGGGAGATAGACACCCAAATCCTTATCAAGACGCTGGAACAGATCTCTCAGTGGGTGAATCCTCCAGAATCTGCCCCATGGGGAGGGGATGAGACTAGATAGGAGAACTCACTCACAATGGCAGAGACTGGCAAAATCAATGGGTGTCTTAGGGGTCCTAGTTATGAAGCAAAGATAGAAACAGAAACACATTTTCTGAGGTGGTAGAGTGAGAAGTTATACATGCAGAATATGGGGTAAAACTGACTTGGGTTCTAGTCCCAGCCACACCTCTCACTAGCTATGTGATCTCACATACATGGGTGGGCACATGCCGTCAGGATGGACTCTTGGGCTGTGAGGGAGACCCTGGGTTTGATTTGTGGCTCACAGATGCATGACTGTAATTGCGTCCCCTAACCTCTCGGAGGCTCAGATTCTTTATCTGGAACAAAGTAAGGATAATAGCAAACTATATTAATAAGAACTAAATAATAATGCACTTTACATTCTGTCAATATAAAGTGGTGCATTTGTTCCATTAAATGCTTTTGATGCATTTCAAATTCTAGTTCTACAAGGTAGAGGTCTGCTTTTCAGTAAGGTTCAACAATTTAATACCACAACAGATACATGTTATTTTTCCTTAACTGTTTTACACTGTTTGTTCTCTCAAGCTTGCTTTTAAGTGCTTTTAAGCTTCCTTGTGATGTATGAACTATGACTTTTTTTTAATTTGCTGTATCTTTTTTGATCATTGTTTTTATTCCACTGGAGTTTTCCCTTACGTTCCTCTTGATCCTGGTTAGATGAGAAGGTTTAACCTTACTCCAGTCTCTGTGCTGTAGTATAGACTGTGCCCCCAGCTTCAATGATTATGCCACCATGATTCCTTTATGAATTGCTTCTAACTTTGCATTTTCCTTTATTTATACAATGAGTACTTAGATTTACCCAACTTAACTAGTTGTAGTGCATGCCACGGTTTTTATACGAGTACTTCTCTATTTGGGGATTTTGAATTTTGATTCCTCTCATAATGTATGTCCTCAGATAATTTTTTCAGAAACAGCATGTTTGGTGTGATAGGCGAACAGTGGCCCCTGGCAAAGATATTCACATGCTCATCCTCAAAACCTGCGCATGGGCTACTTTACAAGGCAAAAGAGAGTTTGCAGATGTGATTAAGGCTAAAGGCCTTCAGATGGGAAGAGGTTATACAGGTGGACCCAATCTACTATATGAGTCCTTCCAAGTAAGGAAACGTTCCTGGCTGCAGCTAGAGATGGCAGCAAGAGGAGGCTCTGACTTGCTGAAGCTGCTCTGAAGATAGGGAAAGAGTGCCACAGGCTATGTGGATGTTGGAGGCCTCAGAAAGTTGATGCTCTTCTAGCGACTCCAGAAAAGAATGCTGTTATGCTGACATTTTGATTTTAGCCCAGCGAGATCTGTGCTAGATTTCTGACCTACAGTACTCTAAGGTCAGTTTGCGTTGTTTTAAGCCACTAAGTTTGTAAGAAATTAATTATGGCAGCAGTAGAAAATCCATATAGCTGGCTTCTTTCCTAAGCACTTTCATGTGAATTCTAGTTTCAGATGAAACTAGATCACAATTTTCTTTCAAGCTCCTTGAGATTTTTCTTTTTTTCTTTCTTTTTTTTTGGAGACAGACTCTCACTCCTGTTGCCCAAGCTGGAGTTCAGTGGTGCAGTCATGGCTTACTGCAGCCTCAACTGCCTGGGCTCAGATGATACGCCTCAGCTTCCCAAGTAGCCGGTGGGACTACAGGCATGTACCACCACACATGGCTATTTTTTTTGTATTTTTAGTAGATGGGGTTTTGCCACATTGCCCACAGTGGTCTCAAACTCCTGAGCTCAGGTGATACTTCTGCCTTGGCCTCCTAAACTGTTGGGATTACAGCATAAGCCACCGCGCCCAGCTGAGATTTTTCTATTGTCCTCTAATATTTAGGGATGCAGAGGAGAAGCCTGGATCTGCTCAGTTTTTATTGATAAGTCACTTTCATTTTCCTCTCTGAAAAATTGTATTTTAAAATCCTTTCTAATGCTTTATAAATTACTAGAATATGCCTAGGTGCTAATTTGTTTTCATCAGTTCCTCCTGGAATACAGCAAATGCATTTCCTTCAGGATTTCTCTGAAATTTTTCTACTCAAGATGTGGTTTCAGACCTGCAGCATCAGCCTCACCTGGGATTTTTCTTTTTCTTTTTTTGGAGAGTTAGAAATCTCAGACATAAGACTTATACTGAATCAGATCTGCATCTTGACAGGGTTCTCAGGTGACGAATAGATATTCAAGAAGTGCTAATCAAAAGATACTGTATTATTTGTAGATTTGATCTTGACTCTTTTATAAGAGTCCCTAGTTTATTTGTCCTTTGACTCCCTACAGTCAATATTTATCAAAAGAGGGACATGCTTTGTCCTCTCCTCCAAGAGGTCATAGTCAAAGCTCTCGGTTCACATTTCTGTTAAGATTAGCCTAAAGCTGCCTCTTTCCATATTTTAAGTTCAGCCTAAAGATTTCTCTGTACATGGCGAACTAACCTAACTGGATGTGTAAACAGACCATAACCTTCTCTTGTGCCAATCAGTTTCGGCCAAAGGCAGCCAACTGTTCGAATCGTGTTCAAATTGGGCAAATGTTGTGCTGTAACCAGTCTGAGCTGTACCTCGATTCCATTTTTGGACGTTACTTTCCTTCTGTCCATAAATCTCTGTCTACCATGAGACAGTGTTGGGGTGTCTATGAACCTGTTCTGGCTTGGGGGCTGCCCAATTCACGAATCATTCTTTTCTCAGGTGAACTCTGTCAAATTTAAGGTTTTCCTCCAATACTTCTTTCCCTTCCTCTGGTAACTCTGGCACAGTACTCCTGCAACCTTCCCAGCCTAGGTTTGGTCTCCTATTTGAAACACCCAATCCAAACCAGAACTACTGGAAGAGTATGTGCATGTGATTGCTGTTGAGTGGGAATAAAACTTGAGCCCTGCTGCTCCATTACTAGAGATCTCCTCGTGCTGACCTCTACATCATTAACTCCTTGCAGCAGCATGTCTAGTTCTCACTGATGTTAATGAATGTTTTCACCTGCTGAGGTAATTTCAAGCCCACAGGTCTATTTCAGCCTTCTTTATAAAGAATTTTTTTTTGTGTGTGGTCTTTGCATTTTGAGCTGCTGTGCCCATTTCTGCCTTTTAAATATTACATCTTCTAGCATCTGAGGATCCCAAGTATGTTTTCTGAGTTTCTTGTTTTCTGTAGTAAATATTTTTCAGTGTCATGTTCTTCTAACCTTCAAGGCTAAACATTGCTTTTTAAAATACTTACCTATTTTGTTAGAGGTGCCATCCCCCATTTAAAAATCAATCATTGCTAGAATCCACGAATCCCTGATACTATCTTTTTGATGTCTTGGCACTTGACTGGGATGTTAGGAGGAAACATGTGAGACTCTGGCCTGGTGTCATTTTAAGTAAGATTTCTTAGCATAATCTATTAATGTTAAGAGCAATTTTATTTCTGTCTCTACTTTGGTCTCCATAGCTAGGTCTTTTACTTTGTAAAACTAAGATCTGGAACATAGGTAGAACTGATGTTTATTTCTGGTTTTAACATAACCATCTAAGGCTTGAAATCAATCTTAAGACCATGGCTGTCCTGATTAATAGTACTTGTTACTGCTGGTGGAGATAAAGCACAAAAATCATCAGAGGATTACCCCTGCAATGTATTTTCACATAATTACAATAGCAAGAAATAGGGATTAAGAACAAACTTGTTTGCTTTACAGTGGGAATTCTTGATGCAACTGACTTCTTTCTCTTTCTCCCTGTTTATTTTTTGTATCCCCAGGTTCTCCTGTAGAACTTCCCAGGTAGAAGAAAAGATGATTCTAATGGTTCTGTGGAGCAGAGGGTCATGGCTTGCATCGCAGCCCATGGATCACCACGAGGAACCTGAACTACTGGTGAGTCAGTGTTTTACATATGAAGACAACACATGATCATGGTTGTTGTTTAGTTTGGGTTCTTACAAAAGCAGACCCTGAGAGGAGGACTTAACTCTAGGAAGCACGAAACAAAGAACCGGGCAAGTGAGTCAGGGAAGGGAAACGTCAATGAGTAGATTATTGCTTTGAGCAGGTGGGGCTTAGTCTTAATACGGATCTTCTGAGAAACCATTAGAACATGGTGGGAGGGCGGGGATAAGGATTGCTTTCCTGGGGTGTTAACTCTCCTGCATTCTGGGTTGTGCCTGCTTTAAGGCTGAACAAGTACTTGTGGTGCCACAGAAAGTTCTTCAGTTCTAGAGAGTAAGAGGCTGGTGCTTGAGGCAGAACTATCATCTTGCTAGAAGCATCCACAGCCATCTGTGGACTTGGGTCAGCTGAGAGGATAGGAGTAAGACATCAACACCATCTGTTGTAGGTACTGTTGATGAAAACAGGCAAACTATACCTGTGGTAGGAGGAAAATGTAACTATGTACTTAGAGTGATTATTTTTTGGGAATAAGGGATTTACGTAGCATTAAAATGGAGATGGCAAATGAGTCGGTTCTCTTGCCAACTCTGATCAACTGGCTGCCTGGAGTGCTGTGCCGAGAAGCTTCAGCAGGAAACCGTCTTTATCCATTAGCAACCCTAGCCATGGGAATGGAAGAAAAGCGGGGTGGGAGGTGGACCATGTTTTGCCACTCTGCTTTAAAGTGGAGCCTATTTTTTAGTCATGAGTTTTTGAGTGACTCATGACTATGATTTTATTTGATATCTCTGATGAAATAAAATCTTCCACAGATTTGACCTTTTAAAATGCACAGCATGTAAAATGTCTTTTGTTAATGGGAGAATCCTCCAATTGTTGCAAGACTGGGGCAGACTTCCGAGGCACAGCAGTTAAATAGGCATTAGCTTTTGTTATTTTGGTACAATTTTTCTGGTAAACATGCTAATCTCTTTCCCACTGATACATAAAAAAACGAAAGTCATAGTATGAACTGAAAGTACAAAGATACCAAGGTGGAAAATGTTGAGTGTCAATACCTAGTCCTAGCATCAGTGACAGCGTCAGCACCTGGTCTCAGCCACAATGCTGAGAAAAGTGTAATGTGTCATCATGTTTTAAGGAAATGCCACCATTTACCCTGGGCCATATTTGAACTGTTATCTGAGTCCAATAATAAGTACACCATAAAATATATTTCAGTAACAACCTGTACCATAGCAATTCAAGTTGATTTCAAGTCCTGTGGTTATTTTCTAAATAGTCCTCAATTCTCATGTCCTGTGCTGCATCTGAGTAATTTATGGTCAGGTCCTGCCTGGCCCACTGCAGCCAGCCTACCTGCCACCTGCTCATACTTCCCCCATATGCTCTTCACACTGTAGTCACAATAGTCTTTTCAAAGCATAAATCTGATCATGTCACTCCTCTACTTAAAACCTTGTCACTGGCTTCCCCATGCTTGTAAGAAATCTCTTATAGGACCCTGATCTGCTCCCCATCCATTTTTTTCTAGCCTCACCTCGTTCTTGTGCTCACTCCTACTTGCTTTGCTTTGTCTCCTCCAGCAACAGGGACCTTCTTTCAGACTCTAGTCTCCCTTTCACCACAAGGTCATCGAGCCTGCTTCTCTGCCCTGCTGACCCAGCTAACTCCTGTTTCTCCTTTAGATCTTGGTTTGTTCCGGGGTCACTTCAGAGGTAACATCCCAGACTTCTCTAAACTAAACCTGATAGTCTCTCATAGCTGCATAAACCTCAAGGCTGCTTCCCATTTCCATGATTGAGACCGCTAATTGGTAAAGGTGTTTCCCCCATTTGGGTTTAAATAATAGAGGTTTGCCATATTACATTTCTTGGGGCTAGAAGTCTGAGATCATGGTGTTGGTAGGGTTGGTTCCTGCTAAGGGTTGCTGGAGAAAGATCTGTTCGGTCCTCACTCCTGGCTTCTGGAGCTGACTGGAAATCTTTGGCATTCCTTGGCTTCTGCTGTATCACTCAGATCTCTGCTTTCATCTTCACAGACATGCCCACAGGGGATGGCATCTCCAATGTTCTCCTTTCTAGTAAGGACACAAGTTCTATTGCACTAGTGGCTCACCCTACTCCAGTATGACCTCGTTTTAATTAATTACCTCTGGAATGGCCCTATGTCATGTAAGTTTACATTCTGAGGTACTCGGAGTAAGAACTTCAATATGTAAATTTGGGTGTGGGAACACGATTCAACCTTTAACAACCCCTTACATTAACCTCTCTGGGCCAAAGTTTTTGCATTTGTCACAACCGGAATAAAGGTGCAAGTTTCTGTGATAACTTTTCTCTCCCTTATGGGTTTAATTTCCTGAGGGCAGGGGTCTTGTGTGTTTGTATTCATTCTCTAGTTCCTCGCACAGTACCTAGTGTAGAGTAGGTGCTCAATAAATACTTGTTGCATAAAAGAAAACACCAAAATGTGTTTCTACCAATACTTAATTTTTGTTTCTCTGTGATGTATCTCTCATTTAGCAGTTTGTCATTGAAATGGCAATTTTGGTTATGTTGTCACATTCTTTATGAAATCTGTGTGAAGGAGGCAGGAAAGGAATAACTACGCATGTGTTACAGAAGGAACTCGAGTTCTGATGGCGTCCCGGGCATGCAACAGGGAGATGGCAGAACTAAGACTTGGCCCACAGCCCTTCTGACTCCAGGTCTAGAGTTCTTTCCCCCACACCAATTTGCCATAGCAAGATGGCAGGGTATTATGTAACTAATAGACTAGTTACTTGCCATGATCTTGCCCTAAAATCTTTCAGGTCAGCACAAAGACTTGTAATATTTATCTGGATGTTTTTTGTTGGTTTTATAGTCAGTGGAACAGAAAAGGCCAGCAGCAGTGACCACTTGGTGGCCTGGGGGCTGTAGTGGCAGAGGATGAGGTTCTTGGGACATCACAATCTCTTGTGTATTTGCTTCTTAGATGCATCACTTTCAGGGGCATCATTCCAAGCTGCTGTTTTACTTAGGAAAAAAAGTTAGAGACCCTATGAAGTCCCACATGGGCAGAACTAGGGTTGGAAAGAGAATAGATACAGATGCATGATCTTAGGGAGCCAGATATGCCTAGGCAGAGAGCCCTCTACAACTCTGAAGTTTTCAAGAACATTTTATTGCTCTATCACATAGATGACAGAATGAATTAAGTTCTCCTGTCTGTCATCAATGTGCCTTGGTTGAGTTGTGATATATGTATTACAAGCTGTGGCATGCTGGAACCATAAGAGAACTTCCAGCCACTGGATTCTGCCTCTACAGATGTACATATGAGGACTCTCCACTGAATCATCATGGAGCTGATGACAACCATTAGAAGTGACATAAATCTTTCAGACAAAAGGAAAATCAGCACTTAAACTCACTAGTAGTTGACTTCTAAGCTAAATAACTTCATGTTTTATTTTGGTTTTAATCTTAAAAATAGTGACGGCAGGGGCCATTCTTGTTAACAATCATGTTGTTAACAATCGTATTGTTAGCAATTAGCTTTTAGTTATCTCACAATATTTTTCAGCTGAATTGAATTTG
This sequence comes from Cebus imitator, assembly GCF_001604975.1. Lineage (NCBI taxonomy): Eukaryota > Metazoa > Chordata > Mammalia > Primates > Cebidae > Cebus > Cebus imitator. The sequence continues at coordinate 8,842,820 of NW_016107341.1, read as the reverse complement.
ATTAAGTTGACAGCTTATTTTTGAACAATTTTCCATCTTCAAGTCACTTAGCAAGGAAGCTTACAAACGATGTTGGCTTTCAGGTTTCCAACAGCGTCACTGACTAAAGAGATATAGGGTTTGAAAAAGCATGAGCCACCTCTGTCACCTGCATATGACAGAGGAAGTGTGTTTGTGTCACCTGGACCCACAGAGGGACTCTGTGGGCGTGTTTTGCTTTCTAAAACTGCATTAGTACTGTGGAGCTCATTCTCAGCTCCGATTCTTCACACAGCTTCAGTGGGGACTGATGTAGACTTTTTCCTAATGGAATTAACAAGTCTAGAACCACACTTCAGAGCCCAACAGCACCTCTTCACAGCTGGCACCTGCTCATAGCGAACCTGGCGCTTCATCATAGCTGACATTTCACGCTGCCTCTGTCCTCGTCTACCTCCCATGTGAAGGGGAACTGGAACATTAACTTCTTTGCTATGGATGAAGGTCAAATTGTGTCTCTAACTGCTGCTCTGGCTGACTGGGCTGCTCTGACTAATGATGACTAATGTATTACAGAGGATTGTGGAGAATGTACCTCCTCTAACTTCCTAATGAGATCAGGGTTCACTCCTGAGTCCTCATTTTCTCACTTTATATACATTCCCTTGGGGTCTCCTTCACTCACGGTTTTAGCTCCTGTCTGCAGGAGAAGAATTGATAGTACTGTCTTTCTAAGCCTGACCTCTGCTACTTATGCTAAGTGTCCCTCACTTCTCTCTCAAGGATTCCTTCACTCATTCATTTACTTATTCATCATTAAATGCATATTGATTGAATGGCTACTGCAGGCCCAGCACTGTCTATCTGGACAGCTTATTAAGACAAATGTACGACTTTATTTTGCTGAATCTGCTACACCTGCTTTCTCCATTGGCACCCACTTTTCTCTTCTCACTGAGGCATTCTCCCGGGTTGAGTTCATTTTATCCCCAGGGCCTCTCATATTACCAAAACCGAGGTCAAGCCCACCTGTCCGGTGGTATTTACACTGACTCTTCTACAGGCCCACAGATTCACATCCAATAATGAATGCAATTTCTTCCCCTACAATGTGGTCCTTCTCCAACAGTCATGGTGCTAGCAAACCATTCTCCAACCCAGAAACCTGGGGCTCACTGCAAATTTGGCCTTTCCATCCTCCCTTTCACATTCTGTCATTCCTTTTCTCTCTACTTTTGCTTCCTACTGTTTGATTCAGAGCCCCAGTAGCTCAACTTCTTGCCTCTAGTATTGTAAATGACGTCTAACTATTCCTTCCTTTCCTCTATTCCTGTCCTGTTCAATCTGTTCTTTCCACTGCTGCTAGAGGAACCTTTTTAAGGCATAAATTTGAGCAGAATACTTCTCTCTTCTTCTATATTGGTGTCCTATTTGCTATAGAATGGAGTCCAAACTCCTTATTATACAAGCTACTCCATGACCTGGCCCTGCCTGTAGCTCCAGCCTCACTGCTTACAAAGTCCCACCTCGCAGCCCCTGTCTGTCTGTACCACTCCATTTCCATTTCCATTTCCATTTCCATGTCACGCATGGGATGTGTGACAACTCTTTCTTTACCCTGCTGGGGCCATTTCTACCTAGAACTCCTACCCCATCCTGATTCCCTGGCAAGAAGTTACCTCTTTTTAAGTCTTAGCTCATGTACCACCTCTGCAATGCTGTCACCACTCTCTCTTCCAGTTACAACTGACCAATCTTGACTGTGTCCCCCCACCCCCGTTGATACCCTGGCTGCACTCTCATCACATCTCCTGGAATACACCAGGATGCTTCATTGTTATGTGCCTCGGACTAAGTAGATTATAAGTCTCTTGAGGGCAGGGGCCACATCCCCAGTGCCTACCAAAGTGACATGTATTTAAAGAATGCTTGCTAAGTAAACAACAGGGCTATTTATACTGAAAAAGAATTCTGTAACTTGATACTTCAGTTTTTAAAAATTATTTTTGTAATCAATGTATTTCCTTTCAATGGAAGATAAAACCAGCTTATATTTTAGCATAAGACACACATTAACTTTAAATAACTATGAGAAAAATAGTAGAATTAGTGTAGACTAGAGCAAACATCTGCCCCAACCCATCCATTTTTATAGAGGTGGAAGCAGAGCGATTTAATGATGAAGCATGGAATCACATAATTAATGGCAGAATTGGGACAATATCCCTGGTCAGTATCTTATTGTCCTGCTATGTTAGGAAAGCAAACTTCATGAAGCTTTGACCGTGTGCCAGGCACTGCTTTGGTCATCTGTAGGCGTTCTATGCTGCAATCTCAGCAGATAGGTGCAGCTGCCAGGTTTACAACCCATATGTTGTGTTTACCTCTTTGAGAACCTATTCCGAGCACACATATTTCTTCTTTGGGTCACTATGGCATGTTGCCAGGTCACTTTTTGGATCTTTAGCATCTCAGGAATAGCCTCCTGAGCCTTCCTTGGTCCTTGATCTTGACTACGCTGACTCTCCTCCAAAGTCTCCTCTTTTCCATCAATGGGTTTGACAGATTTAAATTCCTTGGATAGATTCAACCATTTATTTTTCCTTTGCTAGTGTATTCTGGCCTGTTCCATGGCTTTCTCATCAGGATGACTGCTCCCCTCACAGCAGACCCGTAGTTCTCCTCTGCCTGTTATCCGATTTTTCCATTTATTCATGAAGCACCGTTGTGCCCCAGACACCTTTTTCTCACTATTTGAAACCCATCAGAGGGTTTATTGTCTCAAATTAACTCAGGCTGTGGGATCTCAGAACTGTTTAGTTACAGAACTAGACTAACTTCATTGTTTAGAATGAAAAGATAATTACTTAGTATGATGCTGTGGGAAGCTGTGAGTGGCCAAAACCATGACCAAAAGGTAAAGTAAGAACAGAGTAAAAGTACAGAGTAAAAGAGAGCATTAAAGCAGTGGCCAGTTTGATAGTCACAAAGATTTGGGGAAATTCACATTCCTCATATTATTTACATTCTATCTTTCAGAAAATGTGGAAAATAGAATATGATTATAAATGACAGATATAAACTTAATTTAAAAATATCAAGGCCAGGTGCAGTGGCTCACAACATAATCCCAGCACTTTGAGAGGCTGAGGTGAAAGGATGGTTTAAGGCCAAGAGTTCAAGACCAGCCTAGGCAACACAGGGAGACCCTGGCCTTCAATAAAAATATTAGCTGGGCATGGTGGTGTGTGCTTGTAGTCCTAGCTACTTAGGAGGCTGAGGTCGGAGGGTCACTTGAGCCCAGGAGTTTGAGGCTACAGTGAGCTAAGATTGCACCACTGTACTTCAGCCTGGGTGACAGAGCAAGCCCCTGTCTCTTAAATAAAAAATCAAATATGCAAACCATAGCTCTTTGAAAAGCGCTGGACATTCTGGAGAGATGAGAGGTTTATGCTGGGTTTAATGTATTGGGAATGCACATTCTGTGTCCTCTTACACAAGTATGTGCCTGAACTATGCCCCAATCCTAGAGGGTTTCAGTTAAGTAAACCATGTGTTTTATGGGATAGTGCAAAATGATGTTGATTTCTTTTTCTCTTCAGCAGCTGTTTCAACTTATGTACACAATCTATCAGTAAGTTCCCTAGCTTGCCAGCTTCATGAGCTCTATGGAGAGAAATAACACAAACAAGGAAAAATGGAAAACTACAAACAAGTCACATTTCCTGGGTTCTTACTCTGGCAGGCACTTCACATCATGCCATTTAATCTTCACAACACCATGAGAAGTAGGTTCTCTTACCCTCCTATGTTACAAATGAAGCCACTGAAGATTGAGAGATGAAAAGTTACTTATCCCAGTCACACAGTCACTGAGTGGCAGAGCTAGGATTTTAAACCTAGTTTTGACCCTAATAATCATTGTTTGTTTTACTGCCCCCAAACACAGTAGGGTTTGAAAATGGGCAAGTGTGAATCTATCAAGGGCCCATCTCTGATTGCTAAGAAAACAAGAAAACTAACAGTCACTTCATGTGGAGTTCAAGATTTGCCATCTGATGCTGCTTTTTTTTTTTGAGACGGAGTCTTGCTCTGTCTCTAGGCTGGAGCGCAGTGGCATAATCTTGGCTCACTGCAACCTCTACCTCCTGCGTTCAAGCAATTCTCCTGCCTCAGCCTTCTGAGTAGCTGGGACTACAGGCCTGTGCCACAATGCCCAGCTAATTTTTTTGTATTTTTAGTAGAGAGGGTATTTCACTGTGTTGGCCAGGATGGTCTCAATCTTTTGACCTCATGATCCTCCCACCTTGGCCTCCCAGAGTACTGGGATTACAGGCATGAGCGACTGCACCCAGCCCCATCTGATGGTTCTTAACACATGGTTCCTGTACTGTTGTAGGGCACTTCATGAGCTAACAAATGAAAAGCAAAAAAAGAGAATTTCCTTAAATTAAGTGGGAATTTATACTCAAAGCATGGATATTTCTCAAGCCAAAAGGAAAACCAAATAAGTAGCATTGAGTGAAAGGTGTAATGAAAAGCAAAAATCAAATCAAATCAAACCATACCCATAAAAGTTACCCAGGGCTGAATAAATAAATCAGAAAATAAACAGAAGAGAAATTGTCTCCCTCATGAAACATAGTTATGGGGAGATACTCTGAACAACACAGCTGTCAGTATTTCTGTGGATCATAACCTCTCCATTGTTGGGGCAGTCAAAGATGAACTGCTCCTGTCTCTGCCTGTTCATACACAGTTTCTAGGTGTGCGGGTATCACACCTGGGCTTTCATCTTTTAAGACTTTTGAGTTCTAAGCCTGTATGCTTCTTCTGTTATATCAGTCTTCCTTTTAGGAAGATTAGAAAAACATGTATGTTTTCTCACTTTGTTCCCCAGACCATTCTTTCATTTTTCTTAAAATGCTCTCCACTTTCAAGAGCTTTCTGTACTAAAAAAAGTGCTCTCACATACTTGACCTATAGGTTTGAAGAACCATCCAGAGACGTACATTCTTTGAGAGTTAGCTTTGAGATTTCCGAAAATAGAAATTGTATTCTCAAAGTACTTGTGAAGAGGGAAGTCATAAATAGTGGTGACAGCAATCCAATTTAGGGGAGAGGATAACTACCTCAAAAGTTCTGAAACTTTAAAGAAATATTAACAAGGAAGTTAGGTTATCAAATAATTTGAAGGGATAGTAACCAATAAACTGAAAATTTCAAAATATTAATATACTAAATAATCAAAAATAACCATTAAAGATGTTGATGAGGACTTAATGAGATAATTTACTTCACCCAAACCATTTACTTCAATGCCACAAGCCTCCGTATTTTATGAATTATGGCCAATATTTTATACTGCCCCCTTTTTTTTCCATAATGAAAACAGAGATTTATGGTATAAAAAGCTGGCGGAAACCCAGAAGAGAATTTATGCATTTTTGAATCCAAAACTAAAAAGGGAACAGATGAGTATAAAATATCACTATTATGTTCATCATCATCATTGTCTATTTTTATTAAAGCCACTGCTCTTTCCAGGCACGTAGGGCATTTTAAAAATAAAATTGCTCCATGTTTAAGCTTAAAGAGTTGGTACAATTGACTTGCAGAAGCAGTTGCTCTCCTGAACATTTATTGTCCCTTGGACCAAAATCATGTAAAGGCCTGGACTGCTCGACTCAAAGGCAATGTTACCGTAATGCTGTCTCATTCTGAGTTGCTACAGAGTATGTAGATTTCATTGTGAAATAGAATGGTTTGTTCAGTTGGTATTTTTGCAGTTTTGGCTTGATCTGCTTCATCGGGGAATTGGAATATAGGAGCAATGAACAATGTGGAGTTTATGCAGAAACCAAAGAAATCATTTTATTTAAGATGGTTAAAAGGAAAGTTTTTACATATGTGACTTGTGAGATGAGTTATTAGGTTGGGTGGGCTAGGGAAAAAGCATTCCACTCATTAGTCTTGATACTCAGTTAGTTTTACACAACAAATTGTAAGTGTTCTTTTTTGACCAGGTGTGGTTGCTCATGCCTGTAATCTAGGCACTTTGGGAGGCTGCAGTGGGCAGATCACTTGAGGTCAGGAGTTTGAGATCAGCCTGGCCACCGTGGGGAAACCCTGTCTCTACTAAAAATACAGATTAGCCGGGCATGGTGGTGTGCACCTGTGGTCCCAACTACTTGGAAGGCTGAGGCAGGAGGATGGCTTGAGCCTAGGAGGTGGAGGTTGCAATGAGCTGAGATCACACCACACACCACTGCACTTCAGCCTGGGCAACAGAGCAAGACTCTGTCTCAACAACAACATCAATGCGCTCTCTCGCTCTCTCTTTTTAACCAATTATGTTTTCCTGGAGGAAGTGTATCAGGTAAATGACAGACGTAGTTTTCCAACTTTGTCCTATTTCAACCTTCTCCATTCCCAAAGAGCAGAAGCCTCCTGGTGAGTCGGGTTTCTGGAAGTCAATGTCTCTACCGTCACTCAACGTCAAGTCACTGAAGCCGCTGCGTATTCCTCTATGTGCTCAGGACCCCAAACTATCATTCCCAGCAGGGAAACAGGCCCCGAGGTCTGGCTGCTCCCTTTTCTTCCCTCTGCTCGCCTCCAGTTTACTCAGAACTGGCTCAGTTGGCCCAGCCCCTGCAGATATCCTGGAAGCGAACTACCTGCCGGGCTAGCTTCTGCACACTGCTTCCGTCAAGTCTCATTTTGGGATATTGCACAAACTGCTCTAAGAACCAAAGCTGACTACTTATCAGAGACCAGTTGTCAGCCACAGCAGCCTTTCAGCTTGAATTCTTGCTCTTATTTTCTGAGATTCCAAGTTTTTGTTTACCCCCATGAGCAGGTTGCCTCTCAGACCATTGCTAGGAACACTCTGCTGTGGTTTATCGTCAGTAGAATCAACCAAGGTGACTGTCTGGTGAAGGCCCTTCCCACATTTAATTTTCTTATTTATAGATAGTTGTTTTTTTGAGACAGGGTCTCACTCTATCGATTAGACTGGAGTGCAGTGGTGCGATCACCATTCACTGCAGCATTGGCCTTCTGGGCTTAGGTGATCCTCAGCCTTTCGAGTAGCTATGACCTACAGGCATGTGCCACCATGCACCTGTATTTGTGTTTTTTGTAGAGATAGGATTTTGCCAGAAAAAAGTATGTTTTGAGCACTTACTATGTATCTGGCTCCAAATATTCACATTTCTGCACCTCAGAGTTTTAGAAATAGAACTGCTTTAGGCACAATTCCAAAAGCAAAATGGTCTGAATATTTGTTGGGGTATGAGTGCCTCAAAACCAAGTCCATATTTGGCAAGGACTGACCAGAGAGAGGCCAATTTCTTCCTAAACAGCTCAGTCCAGACAGCATCTGGGACATGGGCTTCATTTTGCATGGTTCACTTCTCTCTGAGTGATTAAAACATTTCTAGATAAATTCAAATTCTTCTTTTAGTCCTTTGAGTGTCCAAGGCAGATCTGCTTTTCTTCAACTCTTTGCACCTGCACCCACATCGTGCAACTCCAGGGGCGCCGTTCACAGGATAGATAAGTCTGAGGCAGGGCTGTGCTTCTCAAATAATCTCTAGCAAAAGACCAGTTTTTTAAAAAATAATTCAAATCCATCAAAAGCCAACATGTTTGTAAAGAAAATTGTTATAAAATTAAAACAGAAAAATATAGGCCCCTATTTTAAAAACGATTTGAAGTGATATAAAATTACTCATGTCAGTTTGCCATAAAAGTTTTTAATGCTTAATCTCAATTTTTTACATCTTTCTTTGAGCACTGGTGACAATAGTTTCTGGACCACTCCCAGTCAGTGCGCCACACCCACAGGTCTAGGACATAGGTTCTGTGCGAATGGCGCCCCCTGCCTGTGTGCAGTACAGTTTAACTGAATGTCAGGGAATGGCTTCAGAAAGTATACAAATGTATAAAGATGTGGGCAGGAAGAACTTCTCTCAAAGGAGACTTTGACATGATAGGCAAATTAATGGATTGTAGACAAAATACAAGGCATTACTGTCCTTATTTCCACCTTATATCTGAGCCTTGAGACCAATTTGGAGTCAGGACTTCACATTCATGCTCATTAGTGATTCAGTGCCACTGGCAGCGAATGAGACCTTTTTCAGTTAATTCAGATATTCTGGCTGAAGTCCAACCTGGGTAACTGCCTCGGCCTACATGAATGTCTCCTACCACTGAAATTATACTTCCTCTCTTAAACTACCATGTAATAACACAGTCTGCCTTTGAATAGCTGCCATTGTAAGCTTTAGAGGTAACTACCTTTTCCTGCCAGGTAAAACAATTTTAAAATGCACTGTGTGTATGTATATGTGTGTGTGTGTGTGTTTCTCTATGAGGCTTATGAACATACAAATGGCTTATCAAGAAAGAAACATAAATGTACAGTCAGAATGATACTTTTATTGGAACTAGAGTTTCACTGGATATTTGTACAGCAAGGCTGATGGGACCACAGAACTGAGTTTTCTGTAAATTAGATATGAATGCCAATAATTGCAGGGTTGGGACAGGCATGATTAAATGCATGGGTTTTAAAGTCAGATTTTAGTTTGATTATAGACATTTTGTGGGACAGCATCATTAAAAAAGAGAGACTTAAAAGAGTTTTAAGAAAAGTTTAGGGCATACATCTATTCAAGGCTTCCACCCGCTCCACAATTTTGGTGTTTCTATTCTTTTCTTGTACAGTTGGTACAAAAAGGGCTGTAAAAGTATAACTCTTTGCATATTCATTTAAAAATAAAAATAGTTTCTTAGATTTTTTTCCTTTTTCTGAGTCTGATTCCACATTGTGGTCAGTTATTTTTCTAACACATGTTCTTGATATGTTGATGAAGCACCCACACTATTCATTATCATTGCTCATTAGAGTACTTCTGGATTCTCTTACTGGGCATTCAAGGCCTTACAGGAGGATCTGTCCCTATTTCAATTACCCAACATTATCTGTCCCTATTTCATACCAACAAATCCCAGTATGAACTTTCACCAGAGTTCTGCTCATGAAAGAACTTTGCTAATGGGCCCTAGCCCTTCTCATCTCTAAGGTCACATGACTTACAGAGCTACTCAATATAGGATGTTTTCCCCCTTCTCCATCCCTTTAACCTTAAATCTCGGTAACATCTTTAATCTTAACTTCAGGTGATTCTTTTCCTAAATTCCTCTCAATTTTATTTGCATCATAGGATTTAGACTTAAAGTATATCTTTTTTAATATTTATTGGATATTTCATGTGCATGAACTCCACCTTTCTAATGAAATGATGTGCTCTTCACAGGCATGAATGAAATCAAAGAATATAATTCCCCCCCTTCTTGTACAGAAAGCCTGGGAAATCCTCCTCTCCACTTCCCATTTGTCACTCCTGTCTCCTCTGTCACCTGGGGAAGTTGGGCCACAGAAACACCACACTACTTTCTTACTCAGGTGTTTTTTAAAAAACCCTTAGAAGCATCATTGGTTATTGTGAATACCTAGCAAAATTTTTCTGTAAAGAGTCAGACAGTAAATATGTTAGGCTTTCCAAGCTACATGATCTCTATTCCAACTACTGGACTCTGTCCTTGCAATGCAAAAGCAGCCATTGAGAAGGCACAAACCAATGAGTGTGGCTGTTTTCTAATAACATTTTATGGACATTGAAATTTGAACTTTGTATAGCTTCTATATGTTACAAAACAGCATTCTTCTTTTAACATTTTAAGACATTTAAAAATGTAAAAACCATCCTTACCTCAAGAGCCATACAAAAGCAGATGGTGAACTGAATTTGGCAAGAGCCGTAGTTGGCTGACCCCTGACCTAGATCACTGTTTGCTAAGTTGTGGTCCCTAAACCTTCTGCATCAGAATCACTTAGGGTTAAGAGTTTATAGAAAAAATTATGGAACCAGTGAAGGAGAATTTCTGATGAAGGGTACTAACCAATAGTTATGGATCCCCACATCTAGAATGGTTATGATGTGTTGGCCTTTTGAGTTAGTATTTGGGAAGCAGGAAGCAAGGTTCTAATAGGAAGGGGCAATGACAAAGCAAGTTTTTTAGGGACCCATTTTATAAGACTCACAACCTAAGAAGGTGACATCAACAGCAGAGACTTCATGCTTTAAATCGCATTTTAGAATTTTTTTAGATGCTCAAAATACAAAACTCAGGGTTTCCGAGTGTTTGCCTTTAAAATGCGTGTTACTGAGGATATCGGTAGATATGGCAAATCTTTCTTTAACTTAAAGTCAGGAAAAGTACAAATGTATTCATGGGGAAGGAAAAAAATCCTCATTAAATATAATGTATATGAGACTAAAATGTAAATAAGAAATGATCTTTATGTTCCTGCCTGCATTGAAAACCTCTGTAGCTGGGGTTTTGTTACCTATGGTGAATTCCAGAGAAATTATTTCTTTCATTATGAGGAAACAGTTCTGGAAGGCAGATATAACATATTTCTTGTATAACTTCATTCACGTAATATGCTAGATTACAACATAAACATCTTCTAGGGAGATGGAGACCATCTGGAATCTTGTGCCCACAGGGGCCTTTCTGCCAGTGCAAATCAACTAAGGTTGGAATACGGCTCTAGATTTGATAGTTTCTGATCTATAGATCATTATACCCATTTTGTAAGTTATCCCCAAACTCTAAAGAAAACCGATGGAGGACGGGAGCAAATGGGAATGGCCTGAAAGCCTCTTGTTAAATGGGGACTCGACTTCTAATACCAGCCAAGATTTATTGAGCATAGCCTTTGCATCAGGCACTGTGCTAAGTGCTCTATGTGGATTTTCTTGTTTGGTCCTTGTAATTAGCACACTTATAGCTACATTAGAGGTAAGAAAACTGAGGCTTGGAGATCCTAAGACACGTGTGTAAGATCACACAGGCCAAGTGAACACCAAGATTTGAACTCAGGTCCTGTGTCCTAACAACCATCTTGGGCTGCCTCCCAACACCTTCACTTTGTGAGGAAATCAGGCTTTGGTGGGTTTTCTTTTACTCTAGCTGAGAAAGAAACCAGGTACTGGGCTCTGTGTGGATTCTGGACAAATGTGTTGAGCTTCACGTCAAGAAGGCCAGCACTCTGGTGTGGCACTGTGCTAGGTCAGAAGGAGACAGCCTGTGGTCCTGCAAGGACACAGAGCCATGTGACAGCTCTGGATCACTCTGCCAAGTGGGGATAGGCTGTTTTTGCCTTTTACAGTAATGTTTGGTTGGGAACCAGTAAGCCAGGTTCTAATAGAAAGGGACAATGACAGAGAAGGTTCCTTGCATCGTTCTTACAAGACCTCCAACCAAAGCAGGAGACACCAGTAGAGGTCACTGCAGGTGTCATGAGAGAGAGCTCCTGGATTCTGGCAGAAGTGGTCAAGAATGCCAGGTGAAAGCTGAGACTCTAGACACAGATTCAGAGGATACCCAGCCATTCTTGGCCAAGAGGTTCACCAATATCTAGTAAACATGGATTAGTGACCCACAGAAAAGCCATGATTAGAACATGGTTCTAATCAATGTTAACAGTGCGTAACTTAACTGTTAGTAAACTGCATATATTTGAATCAACACATTTTCCTTTTTTTTGCCATTATTAATTTCTCAAGTTAAATAATACCTTCAAGTATTGCTCAGGGGAATAGCATTAGAACTAATTAGACCAAACACTGTGCTCATCTCATCATGCCTGATGAGATAGAGCAGAAAAATTCTCCCTAACGTTCTAGGGCACTGTTTTGAATTACATTAAAGTGTTTTCAGACATTTTGGAGTTAAGAATAGAATGCGAATTTTATAATATAACATTGATAATTTAAAGCCTACATAGGGTATACAAAATTATTTTTATAGTATAACATAGTATTTTTAAAGCATGAGAGAGATAAGCCTAATTTCAAATCCCTTCCTTTATTTCTCTATTACAATTTATGTTGCTTAAGCATTTTATCAGAGGTGTAAATAAGTTTTAAAAACTTTCTGTTGGCAGTACTTTTTAGTGAACATGAAATTGTTTTTTTTTTTTTAATTAACTTTTTTCTTAAACATGTGAAACTGAAGTTCACATTTTTCATCTATCACTCTGATATTTGTTTTAATCAATGATTTCCCAAATTTCTGAAGAAGTCAATTGAAATTCTAGGCTCTCAAGCTAAAATAACTAAAAGGACCTCCTTATTTATTGAGACTTTGAGGGGCAGCTTGGGTAATTCATTCTTCTGGGGAAAAAAGAGGAACAACTGGAAAGCTCCTATTTCATTAGCCTGATGCCAGCTCAGATTCTGGGCATCTTTTGGTTTCTGTAAAAACCCTGGAAGTGTGACTTTCCTTCCATGTGACTGGCTGTCTCAGAAGTTGACTTGTTCACAGTTTCCTGATCTGCCTTCCTCAGGCAGTTTTTTAGTGTGTTCGAAAGCATCACTAACCGATTTTCATAAACTCCTGCAGCTTAGAGAAGTTTGTTGAAGTAAGCTTCCTCAGCAGCGTTGGGGAGAGCGGTCTTCAGTAATTTCATTGAAGTCTCTTCCACTAAATAGGGGATTCTGTCACTGGGCCAGGATCAATCATTTAAGGGTCAGCCTGCATGCCGGAATATTCAAACTTTAATTTGAATATGAATCGCCTGGGAGATGATGTTAATTTTAAAATGTAGATAATGATTCAATAGGGTCTGAAGTGGAATGCAAAATGACTTGGCCTCCCAGGTACTGAGGACCACACCTTAAGGAGCTAGGTGCTGCCATAAGGTTAAAGGCAGCAAGAGTAGAAAAGCTGCCTGGTGGTGAAAGAGAGTCAGAATATTCCTCCATGGAGAGGAATACCGCTTGGAATTCTGGATGGGATGGGTTTTGGGATGTGCCTGCCTGTTCCCCACAGCAGGGTGTTTTTGCATTCCTGGTCCCTGGGCTCTAAATGCCAGTAAGAATCCATTTGGTACAACAACTGATGAAAAACTGCTTCAATGAAAAACAAATTCCATTCATCCATTCTTGAAATTAAAATGATATCTGACAGATTCTAAATGTTTAATTTCACCGGATAAGCACTGTAGCATTTTTATGCATCCCTAAATGTGTTTTTTTTTTCCCTACTGGACAAATATGGAGACTTCTTCTACTGTATGTTACTGGCACCATCTTCAAATAGCCTCCCTTGAGTTTGCTAACATAAATGAAAAGGTCCTCCCTCCTTCCATACTCCTGAAGTAAACAAGCTCTCTTTTTCCTCACTTGATCCCATAGGGAAGTCTTTGAAGAGACTTTAGGCTGAGGAAAGAATGTAACTTGGATGTGTGGAGAACTTAGGGTCTGGTAGAAGTCCGGTTATTGACTGAACAGCTGGACTTCTCTCCTGAAGCCTGCAATGCAGTTCTTACAAGTATATTTTTAAGGATCTTTACTTCTAAATCTAATATAGAGGGATTTTTTCCCCCCACAATATAACCCTAAAATGACTCTGTATCATTACAAAGGCACCCCTGGTGTTTGGGGGAGGGTGGGATAGCCTTGAATCAGGAACCACTTTTGGAAGGCACTCCACAGGAAATAAAATCCATACAGGCAAAAAAGCAAGAAAAAGGAATCCACATATTTTTAAGGTATATTGTTGGAAAGTAGGCAGCTTCAAACAAAACTGGCAAGCAAACTCATTAATTTAGTAGTCTTTTCTGACAAGAGCAAATAGCTAAACCCTGTTTGCTAGACACTAAAATAGATGCATATAGGAACGATGTAATCTTGCTTGTATCCTCTGCTAAAAGGATGATCCTTAGTTTGTCAACGAATAGAAGTTGAAAGTAATATATCACTGTTTCTGGGTTTGTAACAATTTTTAAAACTGTAGTATAATTAGGCTAAATAACATGGTTTTATAATATAAAAACATACTAAATTTATGTTTCACAATATAAGTGAGCAAGACTATTTGGGGAAGAAATTGCCCTCTCAATTACCAGGTAATGGTTGTGTGGACTTTTAATAATCAGAGATCCCGTGATCTCTTGGTGTGTGTAGGTAACGTAAAATTACTTGGTCCAGCAGCCCATTTACAGTTTATTAAAAAAACAAAAAAAACTAGGCATCTTCTAGTCTGGAAAGCATAATGTGTCTTTCTGGGATTTTCCTGAGAAATTCTAAAGAAAAATGGTAACCCCAATGTTATGACTTAACAACAAACCTTGACCTGAAGAAATGATAAGGATACTTATAGGGGTGCTGGGAAAATGTAAGGTGCTGGCACTGTCTTCCTGGCAGAAGTAACGTCTGACCTGAATTCACAAGGATAAATAGAAATTTGCCAAAAAACATAGATTTTTAAGATAGGAAGAAATACTTTGCAGTGACAAAGAGATATAAAACAACAGCTCTGTGCTACTAGGAAAATATAAATGCCATGAAGGCAGGGTTTTTTATCTGTTTTGTTCACTGCTGTATTAAAGCGTTTCAAGTGGTATCTGAAACACAGTAGAGGATCAGTGAATATTTATGGAATGAAGAATGAGTCAATTGCGATGAGTCATGTGAGATAAGGCTAGAGAGACTGATGTGGACCAGATGACGGAAAATTTGAATGTAAGAGAAAGGTCTGATCTTTGCCTTCTAGAGGCCATGGAGAACCACTGAAGGGCATTAAGAGTGGAAAATAAAAGTATAAAAGTAGATACAATCATGTGGGTGGCCATGATTGTGGTGGCGAGGCTTCAGAGTGATAAACAAAAAGGTTAACAAGCAACCCAAGCTGGAAAATCTCAGTTTTTGAGGAGTGGACAAAGAATTCATTAAAGGTGTCTGAAATGAAGCAGAGAGCTAGGAAGACCTCTAGAAGATACAAGCATCCCAGAAGCCACAGGAGGAAAGATTCTGAAAGAAATGAGAAATATTCATTCACAAATAGAAAGCCAACAGAAAGAACATATTCAATAGTGTGACGGGGACTGAAACCAGACAGCAGTAGGATGAGAGGTTTGAGGCAGAAAAGGAAGTCAGATGTTAAGTAAAGGCTATTCTTCCAAGAATCACTATCTTTGTGATTTATGGTGGGGTAAATGTAGGCCCATACTTGGATAATCTTTCAAGAAAGTTGGCCTGGAATGAAAGAAAAGAGAAAAAGCCATGGCTGGAGGGCAAAGCAGAATCAAGAAAAAGTTCTTAAAGGAAGGGATAAATTACAGCAGGTTTATAGGCTAAGGGTGAGGTTCCTGAAGAAGAAGAAAGTTACAACAGGGACCATGATAAAGGGAATATTGATGAAGCAGTTTCTGAGTGACTAAGAGTGACTTTATTCCAGAGCAAGGTGACGTTAGTGTCTTTGAATAGAGGACCTATAAATTTTCTTTTGAAGCTAGTGGGAAAGGAGAAAGGATGGGCCGAGGTACAAGGTAGTTTCCTTAGCATGAGAGAGGTAAACTTATCTGTAAGTACTTGGGATGATGGCATATTAGATTAGCTTCAGCCAAATATGGATCTAATGCATGTATTTTAGTGGTCATGAATGTTCTCATTTTATATTCTTTATATAAGTGTGCAGATTTACATGTCAATTGGCAGGTGGGAAATAGCAGGCCCTGCAAATCACTTTAGATCACTGGCAAGTGTGGTATGGGGAGTTTTTGACATATGAAAAAAGATGCATAGCTAAAATGCAGTAATAATCCCAAATTTATAGCCATTTAACTATAATGGATGCATCTATGCTTCCCTTGCTAAATTTTACGTGGAAGTATCACTTTGGTGCAACATTTTCCAATCTACTAGAAGACACTTTGTAACATAAAACTGCTTCTGAACTGAAATGCATTATAATGCTCATTACAACCCACTCTCCTGGAAATGTAAAACTGATTTATCTAAAGCACTACAAAATTCTCCATAAATGTACCACACAATGTGAAATAATGTTAATTAGGAGGAGAGGCACAACATAATACATTTTCTTTAAATTTTAGGGCAATTTGCATAACTTTAATGTGGTATAATAACCGCAATTATTTCCATTTGCACTTTTTGGTAGAATTTATATTCATTAAAAGTGTATGGTTTCATATTCCATAAAAAATGAACATGACTTTGTAAGGCTTTATAGCAAGATACTGCTATAGGTGATTTCATTTATTTATTCAACAAGTAAGAGCTTACTCATGCAGGCACTGTGATTCAACAGGCTTCATGGCAAAATTTTCAGTTTGCCATCTGGAATTCTCTTGTACATAACTTTAATTGCACCCAGTCCATTTAAATTTCTGCTCTCATGCATAAGCAATGAGCACTCCAGCAGCAGAGCACATTTTTGACATGACCAGCATAATTTCTAAAATATAATTTATTACACTATAGTGGCAGAGAATGAGGAATGCAATTTTTTTTTTCTATTTAAGTTTTAAAATTTATAGAACCAGGGAAATTTGAGACTTACTTAGCAAATTTATTGTATACTGGTTATTTTTAGATTTGAGTTTATGCTTTTAAAAAAAGTCTCCAATGAAAGAAACTAAGATTCCCTCCCTCCACTTAAAAATAATTTGAATAAACTGATTGAACATATTTTACATAATAGTAAATTTGACCATCCTCCTGTAGCTTTAGAATTGGTGGCTGTAACCATTACCACTACCTTTTCTTCTTCCCTCTGACATTTGTTGAAATCCCAAATTTAGCTACTGCCATGTTTTGTCTAAAGTTAGTAAATTTAGGGCTGCATGCTCAAGGAAATTATCACTGTTGATTAGAAGGGGGCAGGAAATAGGTTTATAGAAAAGACACGGTAAACAAACTATTTGATGTTTGGTTTAGTTGTGTCCCCACCGAAATCTCATCTTGAATTGTAGTTCCCATAATCTTCATGTGTCATAGGAGGAACCCAGTGAATGGTAATTTAATCATGGGGACTGTTATCCCCATGCTGTTCTTGTGATAGTGAGTTCTCATGCGATCTGATGGTTTTATGAAGGACTTTTCTCCCTTTGCTTGGCACTTCTTTCTCCCGCTGCCATGTGAAGAAGGACATGTTTGCTTCCCCGTCTGCCATGATTGTAAATTTCCTGGGGCCTGCCAACCCTGCAGAGCTTGAGTCAATTAAACCTCTTTCCTTTATAAATTACCCAGTCTTGAGTGGTTCTTTATAGCAGCATGAGAACAGACTAATACTGTATTTTTTACAGCTCCTTTCTTCTGGAGCCCCCAACTCATGATTATACAACTGTAACTAAATAAGCCTGTGAATCCAGAAACATTGAGAACCCTAGGGTTTTTTTTTTTTAAAACATAATATGGACATTACAGGTTATCTTCAATTTAACAAAGGGCGGTTGGTGGCCAGAAAACTTATGTGACATACTCAAAGTAATCATGTAAATTAGCAGCATAGATTATACTAGAAACCTGGTATTATGATTCCAGTTAAATAAGTTTTCCCTTTTCTAATTCAGGGCAGACTGTATGCTCTTTTTTTCTGAGTGAGGGCACTGTGAGTGAAGGATTTATAGTCATACAACTAGCATAGTTGGTGGGTTAATTTATAGGTTAGCCATTAGTGTTAAAATAAACTCCATAAGAACAATAACTTATATTGTTAAATGGATATTCCCATATGTATAACAGCACCTGGCACATTTATGGAATGAACAAAGATGAGGAAGACAGATAAATTAGACAAAGACTTGGTACATGACCAAAGAGAATCGAATGATGATAGTTTGCTTGAAAAGCCCAGACAGAAGAGAGGCAGTAGAAAAATGGTTTTGTCCATTTTTGTACACTCAGCTGCATTATTTGACTCACACATGCCTCTTCCTGATTTTGTTTTGTGACTGTTCTTCTTTCCCTGGTGTCATAACAGAATAAAATAATTCAACAAATATGCATGCCAAGCTTTGAGGAAAAAATGGTATGTAAGATAGAGTCCTTGCTCTTGAAAGAAATTAGCTACTTTAAGGTATTAAAAAAAAAAAACAGTTCCTCTGAACTGGCATTTCTGTATATCTTCACTGGAACAATTACTTACATTTATACTGATAGCTGTAATGAAGGCAAATCTTAACTTGCTCCTTATGCATTTAGGTGTGCATTAAAGGTGTTAGAGACTAGGGTAAATAAAACTAGAAAATGGGATAAATAACAGGTTAATATGAAATCAATAATTAACAATTACATCCTGTGTATTAATCTGTTCTCATGCTGCCAATAAACACATACCCAAGACTGGGTAATTTATAAAGAAAAAGAGGTTTAATGGACTCAGAGATCCACATGGCTGGGGAGCCCTTACTATCATGGCAGAAAGAGAAAGGTATGTCTTACATGGCAACAGGCAAGAAAGAAAAAGAATCAAGTAAAAGCAGAAACCCCTTATAAAAACATTGGATTTCGTGAGACTTATTCACTATCACAAGAACAGCATGGGGGGAACCAGCTCCATGATTCACTGATCTTCCACCAGGTCCCTCCCACAACACATGGGAATTATGGGAGCTACAATTCAAGTTGAGATTTGAGTGGGGACACAGCCGAACCATATCATCCTGTTATATACAAAATAGATTTACCATCTGTAAACACACTTCCGCTGTCCATCTTTCATCAGTATTTAGAAATGACCGACAGACATATTTTTAAATAAAACAAATAGGTATATTTATCCAAATACTTAACTGATGTGTTTGCAGGGTAGGCTTAGGATAGAACAATGTATTTTTTGTTGCTTTATGTTATTTTATTTTTACATTTTAGATTCGGGGGTACAGGTGTAGGTTTGTCACATGGATATATTGTTTTATGGTGAGCTTTGGGCTTCTAGTCAGGTTCTGTTTGTATTAAAGAGGGGCTGCAGTTTAAAAATGGTACTTGAACATTATGATACAAATCTAAACAAGTAACTTTTCTCTAAGAATCTCCTCGATATAATGAATGCAATTTCCCTGCCTCTAAGCGCCAAATGAAATGAGGTCTAAAATATTAAGAATGATAGCTACTCCTATTGAAACTTAGTACAAACAACAACATTTCATCACTTAATCATTGACACAAATAGGAATATTGGTTCTTTTTATTTTTATGGACTTCTGTGTGCGTGGAATTTTGGTGATAAGAAGTTGATCTCTTATGAGTTGAATGACAGAAAATAAAGATCACCCAGGTTAATAATGAAGAGACAATGTGTATTCTTCCTCATCCCCAATATATATAAAAACATAGTACCTGCAAATAAATGTACTCCACCAATTTGAGCAGGAAAGAAGCTTTGTTTTCAAGTGACCAAAACACTAATATTAACTTCTTACCAATTAGTCAACCAATTTTTAAAAAATTGAGTTTTACTTACAACTGACTTGAATGGTCATGTTAGCTCAAAATATTTGATTCTGTTGCCGAATCCGAAGCTACCTTCTCCATCCTATTTTATTCAGCACTTGGCACAACTGCTCACATCTTCCATCTTGAAACACTTTCCTTCAAAGGCTACTAGGACCTGGTTTTCTTCTTCCTCAAAAGTTATGTGTTTTTTTGCCTTTTACTGGTCACTCTTTCCCTTCCTGACCTTTAAAATTGGCAGTTCCTAGTCCTCAGAATGTTTCTTTTCTTTATTAACACCTGTTTCCTAGATGTTTTCATTCAGTCTCCAGCTTTAGACATACTCCCCATTTGCCAGCCATCTCTGTGTGGATAGCTAAAAGGCATCTCAAGCTTGACATGCCCCAGGCTGGGCTCTTGGTTCCTCCCATCCCCTGTGACCATTTGCATCTATCATAGTCATTATATAAATAAAGTGCAACTTTGTTCTAGTTATTTAGGTTACAAATTTTGTAGTCATCTGGGTGTGGTGGTGCATGCCAGTAGTACCAGCTACTGAAAAGGCTAGGTGGGAGGATTACTTGAGCCCAGGAGTTCAAGGCTAGCCTGGGCAAAGTAACAAGAAACTGTCTCAAAAAAAAAAATCTTTGATATTTCCCTTTTTCTTATAACCCCATCATGTCTACCGGTAAATCCTGTGACTGTTCTTTTAAAGTATATTACTATCCGTTTCTTATCATATCCACTCCCAACAACCTCCTCCAAGCTTTCTTCATCTCTCATTTGGACTGCAGTGGAAGCCAGCTTGACTGTCTGCTTATATCCATCCTTGCTCACCAACAGTCTGTTCTCAACATAGCAGCTAGCACAAGCTTTTAAAAATGTTATATCCTATCAATCCCCTGCTCAGACACTCCAGAAGCTTCCCATTTCATTCAAAGGTGAAACCCAAAGTCCTTTCTCTGGCCCATGGCTACACAAGATCCAACATTACCTGCCTCCCTCCTCCTCCAGTAATCTCTTGGACCTCCTCTACCATCCCATCTCTTCCTCAATTAGCTTTAGCCACTTTAGCTCCTTGTCATGGCTTGTCTTCATCAAGCACAGCCCTGCCTCAGGGCCTTCTGCCTGCCTGGGCGATTTTACCCTGGATATCTCTATGGCTTGCTCACTCACTTTCTTTCAATTTCTGCAGAGATGTCTTTCCTTAGTCACTCTTTCTAAAGGAGAGCTGTCTGACAAAGTTCCCAAGAACATACAATGGAGAAAGCAAAGTTGAGTAAATGGTGTTGGGAAAACTGTATATCCACATGCAGAAGAATGAAATTAGACCATATCTATCACAATATACAAATATCAACTCAAAATGGATTAAAGACTTAAATGTAAAACCTGAAACTATAGAATACTAGAGGAAAACATAGGGGAAAAGCTCTATGGCTGGGCAGTGATTTTTCACTATGACCCCAAAAACACAAGTTACAGAAGCAAAACTAGACAAACAGGGTTACATCAAACTAAAAAACTTCTGCACAGAAAAGGAAACAATTGACACAATGAAGAAACAACATGCAGAATGGAAGAAAATACTTGTAAGCTGTACATGCAATAAAGGGTTAATATATAAAATATATAAGGAACTCAGATAACTCAATAGCAAGAAAAAAAAATCCTGATCAAAAAATAGGCAAATGCCTGAGTAGATATTTCTCAAAAAAAGATAAAGAAATGGCCAACAGGTATATGAAAATTGTTCAACATCGCTAATCATCAGGGAAATGCAAATCAAAACCTCAAGGCAGTATCACCTCATTCCTGTTAGAATGGTTATTAGCAAAAAGACAAAAGATAACAAGTGTTGGCAGGAGAACCCTTGCACACTGTTGACGCCAATGTAAATTAGTATAGCCATTATGGAAAACAATATGAAGATTTCTCAAAATATTAAAAATAGAACTCTATGATCAGTAAGTTGGCCACTAGGTATATATCCAAAGGAAATGAAACAAATATATCAAAGAGATATCTGCACTCCCCTGTTTATAGAAGCACTACTCATTATAGCCAAGATATGAAATCAATGGATAAAGAAAATGTGCTATATCTATATAATGGAATACTATTCAGTCATAAAAAAGAATAAAGTCCTATCATTTGCAACAACATGGATGAACTGAAGGATATTTTGGTAAGTGAAATAAGCCAGGCACAGAAAGGCAAATACTGCATAATCTTACTCACATGTGGAATCTAAAATAGTTGAGTTCATAGAAGTAGAAAGTAGAATTCTGGTTATCAGAGGCTGGGATGGTTGTGGGGCTAGGAGGAGTTGGGGAAATGTTAAAGAATAAAAAAAACCACAGAGGTGTAAGTTCAAGAGATCTATTGTGCAGCATGGTGATTATAGTTAATGATATATTCTTGAAAAATGCTGAGAGTGGACATTAAATGTTCTCATCACAAAAATAATTATGTAAGATAATACCTCTATCAGCTAGATTTAACATATACCGTTAGCTACATTTAACATGAATACATATATTAGATATTCAAAACATGTACACAGTAAACACATACAATTTTATGTCAATGTAAAAAATAAATGTGAAAAAAAGAACTCTTCCTTATCCATCACTTTCCTTTTTCTGATCCTTTTTCTCAGTTTTCTTTATTCTCATCCCCAATATGTATTACTGTGTTTGTCTAATTTCCTCCTGAGAAGCAAACTTCTTGAGGAAGGGACTTTGTTTTGCTCACTGCCATATTTCCGCACCTAGACTAGTGCTGAGTACACGGTAAGCCCTAAATAAATACTTACTAAACGAATGAATAAGTACTGCAGAGTCAAGCAGAAGCCATCAAAATGAAAGCCTTTTTAAAAAAAAAAAAAAAAAAGATAAGACTTTGGGAAACTGACACAAGATAAAAACTCACTAAAATTACAGTCAGAAGATTCAGGTGTGAGTTCTGTTTCTGCTACTTCTAAATGGTGTGACAACAACTCTACACGTATTCCTGGACTCCTGTTTCTTTCATGCTAAGTGTCATTTGAGCATCGATATCCCCATTTGGTGTATGTCTCATAAAATGCATGGCATTTTCTATGCTTAGAATGGGGTATCTTGTTATTGATATTCAGACTTCTCACATTTGGGGAGCCCCAAATTGCTCAGCCCTTTGCATAGACACACACTGAACTTGGGCCAATTATTAACTCTCAGTCTAAGTTATTTTAACTCAGTGAAAGTTGAGAACGTAAATGTGAGGATACCTTGTGAATTTTAATATATATACCAGTGGCCCTGTAATCCCAGTGCTTTGGGAGCCCAAGGTGGGCGGATCACTTGAGGTCAGGAGTTTGAGACCAGCCAATATAGTGAAACCCCATCTCTACTAATAATAAAAAAATTAGGAGGATTTGGTGGCATGTGTTTGTAGTCCCGGCTTCTCAGGAGGCTGAGGTGGGAGAATTGCTTGAACCCAGGATGTGGAAGCTGCAGTGAGCCAAGGTCATGCCATTGTACTCCAGCCTGGGTGAGTGAGATCCTGTCTCAAAAAAACAAAACAAAACAAAACAAAATAGAAAAACTGATGATGCGACATGATCAGTAGTTATATATCCTTGATTTGCAGGTCAGGATACAGACAGCACATAAGGAACAGCAAGGGCAGAGTGACTAGTCATGTTTGACCCCAAACCATTTTTTTATTCCTGGGCTCATAGGAACATGTACTACCATTCCCAGTCTCTTATGACCAGTGGTAACTAAAACTGAGTTCTAGCCAATTGAATGTGGGCAAAAGTGATATATACCCCTTCCTGGGCTGGCGCCTACAGCCTCTTGAATGGCACTTTGCTCTTTTGGTCTCATTTTAGCTGTGAGCTAGTTAGAAACTAGAGAGGGATAATAAGGTCCTAGGGCATGAATCTTCAACAGAAGAAAGCCTGGTTTCCTGAGTCACTGCATGGAGGGGAGGTACCCAGGAGATATGTCATCCAGGAACACATACATTGCAAGTTATTTGAGTGAGAAATATACTTTTATGAAGTCGCTGAAACGTTATGGCATATTTGTTAATACAGTAGTCAGTATGCCATGTCGTTCACAACTTATGCTGTGGATTTGTGACTTAGTTTGCTCTGTCATATATGTTTTTTTTTCTGCTGACATCAAGTGGAAAGTTGGATTATATAATAATGGAATGTGGAATATCCACTTTGATTTTCTCTTAATCTCTCTGGATACAGATTTTTTCAAATATCTGGTGCTTTTCTCTCAGGAATATTTCTATATTAGATCTTTATCAGTGACACCTATTCTCTTTTGTAGCTTAAATCTGTTTTGGTAATGTCTTAAGTCTTTTGTTGTTGTGGTCATGGTGGTTTTTTATTTTAAGTGATTCTTTAAAGTATCTTTAGACAGGTGTGGTGGCTCATGCCTGTAATCCCAGCACATTGGGAGGCCGAGGCAGATGGACTGTTTGAGCTAAGGAGATTAAGACCAA
Source organism: Cebus imitator (assembly GCF_001604975.1). Lineage (NCBI taxonomy): Eukaryota > Metazoa > Chordata > Mammalia > Primates > Cebidae > Cebus > Cebus imitator. Next base: position 8,819,016 of record NW_016107341.1, on the reverse strand, counting down.
CCTGGGCAACATGTTGAAAAGCTACAAAAAATAGAAAAGTTAGCCAAGGATGGTGCCATATTCCTGTGGTCTCAGCTACTTGGAAGCTGAGGTGGGAGCATTGCTTGAGCCCAGGAGGTCAAGGCTGCAGTGAGCTGTGATTGTGCCACTGCATTCCAGCCTGGGTGACAGAGCAAGACCCTGTCTCAAAATAAATAAATAAATAAATACATATAAAGTATATTTTATAGCATTATATAGCACTCCCTAACTAGTTGCTTAAATACATTTCTCCTAGCAAGTAGCAACATGAAACAAACACTAAAATATCTGGGAGTAAAGGAGCATGATATATGCAACTTACCCTTAAATGGTTTAGATACACACACATACACACACTTATAAAACAAATGAGACAAAATGTTACTATCAATGTGGGTAAATGGTATGTGGTGTTATGTGTATTATACTTGTACATTTTTTCTGTAAATTTGAAGCAACTTCTCAAATATTTTTTTAGAAAATATCAGCACTATTGTATTAATACTTATAGCTTTATTTTAAATGTTTTTTTTCTGTGTGGTTTAAAAATTGTGATACAATGGTTTTCTCTGATAATATGCTTTTAAAATTTTAAAGCAAAATCATAATTCTTTATCTATAATTTTATGCTTTCATCTCAAACCTCTGATACAGTCTATGATACCTCTTAAATACTCTGAATTCTCTTTGAATGGAAAAAAAGAGATGTGTATTATCTATACTAGTTAATTATTGTCAGCATAAGAAGAGAATATATCGATCCAGTGAATACTTTGGGGGATCATGTTTTATAGAACTAGGAAGAAGAGTTTTCAAAAACTGATCAACTGCAATTAATGGAAAGTTTACAAATTAAGCAGAATACTTTGTTGCATTTTATTATAAATATGAGTAAAATATATAATAAGGCTTGCTTATGTTAATCTCTCTGGGTTTGTCATATTCCAGACATCAAACAACAGTGTCTTTGGGCAGAGTGTAATTATTCCCTTTTCCACAGTAGGCTGGGCATCAGCCAATAAATTATTTATAAATAAACTAGTATGTTTTTTAGCCATTAAAATAGAATAACCATTAGCCAACCTAATTAAGAAAAAGCACTAATAGGAACTAAGGGCCAGGCCTAGTGGCTCATGCCTGGAATCCCAGCACTTTGGTAGGCTAAGATGGGAGGATTGCTTGAGGCCAGGAGTTTGAGACCGGTCTGGTCAACATAGCAAGACCTTATCTCTACTTAAATTAAAAAGTAAGAAAGAAAAAAATGGTAATAATAGAACTACTCTCTGGTAAAGTAGAAACTGGAAGAAAAATGGAGAATATTTGATTCCAATTCTATTTAAATACACTTGAAAACCTGAATAAAAGAGATAATTTATAGGATAACAAGCACTATAAAAACAGCCCTGGCAAACAGAAACTCTAAGATTAATTACTGTAGAAGAAATTGAAAAGTTGTAAAAAGATACCCTTCCTCCCACCAAACCAAATGAAACAAAAAACAAAACTCAACACACCGAAACTTGCTAATTGCAAAGACGTATATTATATCTTCAAGGAATAGATAACTTTGAAGAGAATTAAATTATTTCTCAGCAAAGAAAGAGTATTGATTGCTTTTAAGATATTAGAATAAATTTAATGATGAAATATGATAGTAAAATATATACCAAAAAGGAAACTTTAGACCAATGTCATTTAAAGTTGATGCAAAATTCTATGTAAAGAGATAGAATTTAGGAGCATATTATAGGCATAAGATAAGATTGAATGTAGTTTATTCCAGGAGCAAAAGGATAGTTTAAAGGTGATAAGTCCTTTAATGCAACTCATCACAGTGATAAGTCAAAGGAGAATATAATAATCAACTCCAAAGATGCCAAAAAGCTTTGGATAAAATTTATTACCTATTTTTGATATGGGTTATGAATGAAATGGGAATTGAGGGGTTTTTCCTTAGCATGGCAAATATTAATCTTAAAGGCCAGTTTTTTAACAGTGTAAAATGAGAGTTTCCATTTAAGTCAGGAAATGGTTAGGAATTTCCATAATCCTCACTATTAACAGTCAAATGCATTTATAACACAAATCAAAGGTGTGCAAATAAGAAAGGAGGAGGCAAAGTGACTGTTATTTGTAGGTGGTATGACCGTCTGCCCCCAAATACCATGAAATGATCTGAAAAAAAATATGAGAAACAATAAGATAACTCAGTAAGGGAACTGCGCATAAGGCTGATATTCAAGAATAAAACTCCAGGGGGATAGGAGATTCATCTACCCCTCCCAGTAACTGCTATACCCAGGTCTCCCGCGCCTAAGCTGAAATAGTGCCCTGCATCCTGGGAAAGCAGTACCTTGACTGTCCAGAACAGTCATGTCCCACCAGTGCCTGAGTTGAAGATGTGCCCTGCCTCCTGGGAAATGATGTCTTGGCCACACAGAGCAGTCACATCTCCTGGGACTGAGCTGAAGCAGTGCATTGCCTCCAAAGGAATTAGTGCCCTGGTGAAGCTGAGCAGCCATGCATTCCTCGGCTGAGCTGATAGAACCATACATCCCAGAGCAACAGTATTGGCTGCACTGAGACACCCTCATCTGCATGCTCAACAACTAGTATCCTGCTTCCCTGGAGTCAAACTAGCCCCTTAGAGCTGCTGAGACATCCCCTTCCCTGGGGAGTGAAGTCATGTCTGTGTTGCTTCCTGTCCCACCAGGGCCTAAGCAATTGTGGCAGTCTGCTATTCTAGGGTTCTTGGTGCTGCACCTGACCTTACAAAGTCTGAGATGCTGCTGTGTTCTACCATCTCAGGGTCCAAAGTCACCACTGAATAATGTCTCATCCCCCAGGATCTGAGTTGACACTATGTCCTATTGGCGATACAGCTGTGTCCTGCTTCCCAGGCCCAAATCTCCATAGCACTCCTTCTTTCCTGGAGCCAGGCCAGTGCTATGCTCTGCCCTCAGGGTTACAGTCATAGCTACAACCTGGACCCCTGGGCCTAAGCTGCTGGATGTTGCCTCAGAGTCACAGACTCTGGCTCTGTGGGTAATCTGTATCCAACCCTGCCTCAGAGAGTAAACCTATACCACAAGACCCACTTGGTACAATTGGTTGGCAAGATCTTGAACCCAGGACCCCAGGTTCACAGCTGCTCTGACACCTGTGTCCTGGAGCCCAGTGCTGCTGCAGCTGCATATTGACCATGTCAGACCCAACACCAAGAGGGATTCATTCAGCTAAATCTGCTCATTGTGGAGAAAACATCATCATAACAGTCTCAAAACTCTTTCCACCAAGAACCCCAGCAATCTATGCTGCCACAAACTCCTATAGCCTAGGCTGCTGAGACATCACTGCAAATGTTGATTGCAGCTGAAGAAACTGTACAAAGACTATTCCCTGAATATACTTGGAACCAACTATTACATCTTTTTCAGCTGGCATACCAAGACTCATTTGGAGGTGAAAATATGACCCTACCAAAGGAACAAAATAACTCTCTGTAACCTGAAAAGAAAGGGGAAATTTATAAATTGTCTGAAAAGGAATTAAAAATAATTATCTTAATGAAACTCAGTGAGATACAAGATAATACAGATAGAACAGTTGAAAATCAGAAAAACAGTTCATGATCTCAAAGAAATTTAACAAAGAGATGGTTATCATAAAAAAGAACCAATAGAAATCTTAGAGCTGAAGAATTTCATGAATGAAATTATTAAAATACAATATGGAACTTCAGTAGCAGACTAGATCAAGCAGAAGAAAGAATCTCTGAACTTGAAGATAGGTCTTTTGAATTTACCCAGTCAGAAGGAAAACAACAAACCCCCAAAACGATAAAGTAAAAACAGCCTATGAGAGTCCTGGGATACCATTAAATGAGAAAACATTTGCATTATGAGAGTTTCAGAAGAAGTGACAAAGATAGGGACAGAAAGCTTATCTGTAATTACAAAATAATTGGTGAAAACTTCCTAAGTCTTAGAAGAGATATGGACATCCAGATTCATGAAGCTTATATGTTTCCAAACAGACTCAGCCTAAGGAGGTCCTCACTGAGGCAAAGTAAAATTAAATGGTCAAAAGTCAAAGACAAAGTAAGAATTTAAAAAGCAGCAATAAGAAAAATGTCAAGTCATATATAAGGGAACTACCATTAGACTATGAACAGATTTCTCAGCAGAAAGCCTGGAGGCCAAGAAAGAAGGGGATGATACTGAAAGTGCTGAAAGTCTTTCCTGAACAAGCAAAAGTTGAGGGAAATCATTTTCACTACATCTGCCTTATATCAAATGCTTAAGGGAGTTCTTCAAGTAGAAATGAAAACATAAAGTACAACATTCACTGACAAGGGCAAATATATCAAATCCAGAATACCTCAATACTGTCACGTTGCTCTGTAAATCATACATATCTCTACTATGAACCATTAACAAAAAATCAGTAGTAAGTTCTTATCTATCAATAAATACTTTGAATGAAAGTAGATTAAAATCTCCAATCAGAAAATACAGATTGGCTGAATAGTTTAAAAAACAAGATCCAACTATGTGCTGTTTACAAGAGACCCACATTAACCTTAAAAACATACAGAGGCTGAAAATAAATGGATGGAAGAAGATATTTCAAACAAACAGTAACCAAAAGAGTAGGAGTGGCTATACTTAGATAAAACATTTTGTTAATGGGGAAAGCACAGCTTGATAAATGGTGTTATGAAAATTGGAAATAAAACTAGACTTCTATCTCTCATGAAAATCAACTCAGAAGGCATTAAAAACTTAAATGTAAGATCCAAAACTACGAAATTACTATAGGAAAACGGGGACATACTTTATGACATTGATTTGGACGATGTTGTTTTTGGATATGCCTCAAAAGCACAGGCAACAAAAAAGTAGCCAATAAGATTACATCAAATTAAAAAGATTCCACACTGAGAAAGAACAATCAAAAGAGTGAGGAGACAACCGACAAAATAGGATAAAATACTTGCAAACTATTAATCTGACAAGAAGTTAACATCCAAAATATACAAGACACTCAAACAGCTTAACACTAAAATAACTCAATAAAAAAGTGCAAAAGACCTGAGTAGACATTTCTCAAAAGACATACAAATGGCTAACAGTTATGTGAAAAATTGCTCACCATCACTAATCATCAGAGAAATACAAATCAAAACCACAGTGTGGTATCACCTCAGTCTGTTAGGATAGCTATTAGCAAAAAGACAGAAGATAGTAAGTATTGGTGAGGATATGGAGAAAAGGGAACCCTCGCACACTGTTGATGGCAATGTAAATTAGTATAGCCATTATGGAAAACAGTATGGAGGTTTCTCAAAATATTAAAAATGGAACTATGGTATGATTAGCAATTCTAATGGGTTTATATCTGAAGAAAATAAAATGAGTATGTCAAAGAGTTATCTTCACTCCTATATTTATTGAAGCACTATTTGCAGTAGCCGAGATGTGGAACCAACCCAAGTATCCATCAATGGATGAATGGATAAAGAAAATGTGGTAAATCTATACAATGGAATACTACTCAGTCATAAAAGAGAATGAAATCCTGTCATTTGCAACAACATGAATAAATCTGGAGGACATTATATTAAGTATGCCAGGCCCAAAAAGACAAATAAATACTGCATGATCTCATTTATATGCCGAATATCTCATAGAAGTAGAGAATAGAATAGTTGGTAGCTGTGGCTAGGTGGAGTAGTGAGAAGGAAGAGGAGGGAGAGGTTGTGCAAAGGATACAAAGTTACTGTTGGATAGGAGAAAATAGTTCCTGTGTTCAATGGCACATTAGGTTGACTGTAGTTATCAATAAGTATTGTATATTTCAAAGTAGATAGGAAAGAAGATTTTGCATGTTTTCACCACAAAGAAATGATAAATGCTTGAGGTGATGGATATAATTACCCTGATTTGATAATTATATAGCATATACATGTGTTGAAACATCATATACCCCATAAATATGTACAATTATGTCAAATATAAAGTATTTGTGGAAGAAAGGAAAGAATAAATCTATATTATAGATCTTTCTAATGCAGAGATAGATTTAAAAGATACATTTTTCTAGTAGAAAAAGCCTGAAAGCAACAAAAATATCCATAAGCATTAGTGAGAATCTGATTATTAAAAACAAGATATATTTCTGAACTAATACATAAAACCCTCCAAAATAAATTAAGATTAAAAAAAGCACAGCACTAGCACATATATTTAACAGGACCAAAATCATACAAAACATGCTCTCTTTCACAATGAAATTATTCAAAATCAACAATAGAAAAAGATTTAGGAAATTCTAAATGTTGGAAGAATAAACACTTTTCCAAGTAACCTACAGTCAAAAAAGAAATTATAAGGGAAATAAAATATCTTAGACTGAGTGAAAAGGTAAAACTAACATAGTAACATTTATGAAATCTTAGCTAAAGAAGTACTTGGAGTGAAATTTATACATTTAAGTGATTTTGTTAGAAAGAACTGGAATCATTAATCCTCTAAGCTTCCACCTCAAGAAGACAGAAAAGGAAAAGTAAATCAAACACGAAGTAAGTTGGAGAGAAAAAGCTATAACTATCAGAGTGGAAAACGTTGAAATGGAAAACAGAAAGTCAGCCATTTCAAAAGTTGTTTCTTAAAAAGGAATTACATAAAATTTTATTTAAAACTTTATGCTAATAAATTCAACAACTTAGATGAATTGTAAAAATCTCTAGAAATACAAAAATCACCAAAACTGATTTAAGAAGAAAAAGAACATTCAAGAAAAGAATTAATAGCTAAAAATCTTCCTACAAATAAAAGCTCAGACTTGGTGTCTTCACTGGTGAATTCTATCAGACTTTTAAGGAAGAAATGATAGCCCTACCCAAGCTCTTTTAGAAAATAGAGGGAGAAGGGAACACTCTTCTACTCATTTTATGAAGCCACTATTATCCTGACACCAAAGCCAGAGAAATATATCACATGAAAGAAAACAACAGGAAAACCTTCCCCCAAACAGGTTTAAAAATCCTTAACAAAATATGAGCCAACAAAATTAAGCAACATTCAAAAGGAATTATACACCATGATCAAGTAGGGTTATCTCAGGAATGTTAAATTAGTTCAATATCCAAAAATCATGTCATGTAATACACCATATTAATAAAGAAAAAACTACAGGATCATCCAATAGCTGCAGAAAAAAACATTTGATAGAAACCAACACCCACTGATTATTTAAATTTCCAGCAAACCAAGAAGAGAAGACAACTTCTTCAGCATGATAAAGGGCATATAAAATTCCTGCCCTAAAATGTGATGTAATGATGCAAGATTAACACTTTCTAAAATTGGTAACAAGGTAAGGATGTCTACTCATCTCTCCTGTACTCAGTGTAATTCTGGAAGCTGAACCTAGTTTAATAAGGCAAGGAAAAGAAGTCAAAGGCATAAAAATTGGAAAGGAGGAAGTAAAACTGTCTTTATTACCAGATGGTATAATAGCTACATAGAAAATATGGAGTCTACAAAAAGCCTCCAGACCTAAAATGTCAGTTGAATAAAATTGCAGTGTACAAAATTAAAAATGAAAAACAAATGCATTTCTATATATTAGCAATAAACAACCTGAAAAGACATAAAAATTCCACTCACAATAACATCAACACGAATAAAATAGCTAGAAATAAATTGAACAAAAGTACAAGATCTATACATGGAAAACTACAAACTATTCCTGAGAGAAATAAAGATCCACAAAGAGAAGACATACACTGTATTTATGAATTAATAGGTTCAACGTTAAGTTGGCAATTTTCCACAAATTATTCTATAGAGTCAGTGTAACACACAAATCTCAGCAGACCTTTTATGTAACAAAATAATTAAAAAGGCAATCCTAGGCCAGGCACAGTGACTCATTCCTGTAATCCCAGCTCTTTGGGAGGTAGAGGCAAGAAAGCTGCTTGAGCTCAGGAGCTCTAGACCAACTGGGAAACACAGATTTCATCACTAAAAGAAAAACTAAAAAACTTTACAGTGGCACCTGCCTGTAGCCCTACCTACTGGAGAGGCTGAAGGATCGCTTGAGCCCAGGAGTTTGAGGCTGCAGTGAGTGATGGCTGCACCACTGTACTGTAGCTTAGACCACAGAATGAGACCCTGTCTCTTAAAACAAAACAAAACAATAAAACAACAGAAAACAAAAATGAAAAAACAATCCAATCCTAGAATGTCTATGGAAATGCAAAAGACCTAGAATAGCCAAATTATTTTGAAAAAGGAGAAAAAGTTGGAGGACTGACACTCTCTGGCTTTAAGACTTAATAGAAAGCTAAAGTAACTTAGAGAGCATGGCATTATAACAAGAATAGACAAACAGATCAATGGTACAGAACAGGGCATCTAGAAATAAACCTGCACATTTATGCTAATTCACTTATGACAAAAGTGTCAAGAGAATTCAGTGAAAAAAATAGTTTTTTCAACAAATGGTGCTAGCACAATTGGATATACATAAGCAAAAAGAACTGCAAACAACAACAACCAACAACAACAACAACAAAAAGAAAACTTAGGCTCTTATTTCACAGTATACATAAAAATTACCTGAAAATTGTTTATAGACCTAAATAAAAGAGCTAAAGGTATACAATTTTTAGAAGAAAACAGGAGAAATCTTGGATCAGGCAAAGAGTACTTAGATACAATACCAAAAGAATGATCCATATTAGAAAAAAAAAATTGATAAATTGGATTTTATCAGAATTAAACACTGTGTGCTTCAAAGGGGTCATTAAAACATGAAAAGACGAGCCATAGACAGAAAATACCTGTAAATCACATAGGTTATAAAGGAAGAACTTTTATAACAATACAAGTTACAAGAACAGACAGCCCAATATAGGCAAATTATTTGAATAGACATGCTACTGAAGAAGATATGTAAATGCTAATAAACACATGAAAACACTGTAAACATGTAAAAGGATTAGAGAAATGTAAATTAACACCACATAAAGTTGTCACTACATGCTCATTAGAATAACTATAATAAAAAAGACTGATTATACCCAATGTGGGCAACAATGGGCAGAAATTGGAAACCTTGTACAACAGCCACTTTCTTCTTATAGCCGAGCAATACTACTCCTAGGTATCTACCCAAGAAAAATAAAAACATAAGCACAATTGTATCCAAATGTTTATAACATGATTCATAAATATCAAAAAAATGGAAACAAATGTCCGTACACTAATGAATGGACACAAAAATGTAGTGTATCTATGCAATGGAATACTATGCAGCCATAAAAGAAACAAACCACTTACACCTACACTGGCACGGGTAACTCTCAACAGCATTAAGCTAAGTAAAACATTATGTACTGTTTGATACCATGTATGAAAATATTATAGAAAGGCAAAACTATTCAGAAAGCATATTAGTGGCTACGTGGGGCTTTGGGGGAACTCGGGATGATGGATGTTCTAAGGATTATGATTGTTGCACAACTATATCATTTTAGCAACTTAGCATACACTTACATTGGTGAATGTTTTGGTATGTAAATTATACCACACGGTGTCTGTAAAACAAATATCAAAAAACCAAGGTATTTTAAAGTAACACGTATGTATACCATCCCATCTATATTAAATATACTATATATATTCAGACATGTGCTAGTAGACTACAAACTTTCTGAGAATATACGTACAAAACACATTTGCCTCTGGGAAAAAGGACTGAAAGTCTGGGATAGGAGAGAAAATTACTTTCATTTTATACCTTTAGATATTATTTGCTTTAAAAAAGTTAAACCACGTACATTATTACTTTATAAATTAAAAACTCTAGTAAATAATTAAACACAACTGACCAACCATGGTCCTGATGTAGGGACCCAGGCCTGCGACTCAGTTCTTGAGTCTGCTTATCTCAGTGAGGCCATAGGTACTTCTGAGTAGCCCAAAAGAAGATAAAGTGAATTTCCTCACTTAAACATGGTGCTAGTTCCTATTAATTTCAGAGAGATGAGCACAAATTGTGGGATTTAGGGGAAACTCAAGAGATTTTTGACTAGAAGTAATTAAAGCATGACAGCATACTGCATTTTGCTATATGCTAGCCAAAAAACAAAAGCAAGTCCTTCATTTACAAATATAACTTTGATTACTTGTGGAGTAAATGAGGGGTAGGGGAAAAGTGTGAATAGGGTAGCCTAGCTGATAGCCATGAAATAAATGTTTTCAGGAAAGTACAAATTACCATAATGTAAATTAGGGATGTCAAAGTACCTTTTTTTCTGCTATGTCATGAATTTAGAAGAAGCTGTATATGAAAAATGTGTCCAAATTTGTTTCTATGAATCATACAGTGGATACTGTACAGTGATTTTGTAATACCATTTAATATCAAAAACTTGTTGCAAATATTTGATTTTCAATTGGACATTAAGAAGATATGGCTATTTAATTAGGAATGTTTATTTTAATCTTAAATAATGGGAGAAATTAAACTATCCTGCCAACATTTAATTATCAGCATTCAAGTGCTATTTTGTAACAATGCCTTGAGACAGTCAAATTTAAGATTGTTTTGCTATCATATAAATTTCCCTTTTAGTACAGAAACCTAAGACTTTATAGAGTGCTGCTCACAAATGCCTGGTATTTCCTGTCCATTTCCAAGCAAGAAATCAACAATGTAATACTTCCTTGAAGGAAAAACACCTGCAGAGAGGGCCAAATAAATTCATAAAAGGTGCTTCTTTCTTTCAGCTTTGACTGCCTTCACTTGCATTTCAAACTGACAAGAGTTTCAGGCTGTTTTGAATGCTTTAAATAGGCAACCACTCATTTGTTACATGTGTGTTCTTCATGCATGAGTTCCTCACTGTACTCTTACTTCTGACTCATCCATGCTGAAACTTCAGTGTTAATTTAGACTCAACAGACATTTAGTGAGCAGCTGTTGGGCTACAACACTACCACTGGGTTAGGTAGTATTATTATCCCATTGTAGCAGATGACACGGTTGAGGCTTATTGACTTTCAGTGTCCTAAGTCCACATATTGGCAAATGGGAAAACCAGGACTTAACCTGATCCCTTTCCTTTGCACTCTGTTTTTGAGTATTCTCTTTATCTATGGCTCTTTCCCTCCCTTCTCTCTCCCGGTTCACTGGTCATCAAGAGCAAAGCAGCGGAGATGTGGAGAAGGGATCCTGTGCTTTACCCCATTTCCTTCCCCACACAGAAGGTAGAGGGGAAGAAACATCCAGGGCTCTAGCGCTTTACCACACTCTTCAATGTTGCTATTCCCATACTCCACCCAGGACACTCAGCCCAGAACTTCAGCCCTCACCCTGTTCTGTAACTTTCTTCCCAGGTCATGGGAGGCACTATGGGTAATTGTTAACAGAGCAGTCCCTGTAGTAGCAGAAGTGTCCTGAACAACACCATTCCAGACTCTGAAAAGATGTTTCAACAGCAGCACAGCTCCCACAGTTCTCACAGTTCTTGGTCTTTCTGACTGTGCTTGGGCTTGGTAGGGGTTGAATCAGCTTCCACCTGTTAGCCTGGAAACCTAAGCATGATTCAAAGCATGACTTCCATCGTAAAAGCATGTTTCTTAATTGAATCAATGGGAAACCAGTTTGAGTTCTCCACAACTGATACATGAATGAACTTTTGAAACACATAGTTGGGAATTTACTCTTTACCCTCTAACATTTTATCAATATGTTTGTAAGACTGAAAGAACTATTATTGTGTTTAACACAAAATAGAAAAAGATGTAGTCTCAGAATTCAAAAACACAGCTTCCTTTAACTCATGTTTTTCTCTCTTACTTTTTAACCTGTAATTTTTAAAGTATAACTTCATTCAACTCCAAGGAAATCTCCATTTTAAGAATATTATTAAAGGATCCTACTACTTTACCCACATATTTTATTGCTGAGCCAGTGTTTGTCTTACCTCCTCGATGGATAATCAAAGAAGTTTCACTTCCAATGGGACAGTCCTTAAGTATATCCACTACTTCTGTATGGCTCAGGTTCTGTACATTCAGCTGGTTGATCTCAACAATGAGGTCGCCTTCACACAGGCCAGGGCATCCCTGAATGTCAAGTATTTGTTTCACCCGCTGTCCTGTAGGACTGTCAGCAATAGTGAAGCCGAAGCCCTGGGCACCTTTCACAATGGTTAAGGTCATAAGTTCAGCTTGGGTGGCCCCAGATGAAGCCATAGACACATTGTCATCATGGACGGGCGGTGGATACGTGCCATCTAGCTGACCATCAGCTGGCATGGAGAGCAAAGAATGAGACGGCCGATCTGTTATATCAGGAACCGACTGTGAGGTCCGAGAAATGTATTCCAAATATGTTTCATAGTTATGTCTTCCATTGACCATCACTGGAGGCGGCCTCTCCATTATTGCAAGGGGTGGCACCAAGCTGTTAGCAGGGTCTTCAGGATCGAAGGGCAAAGGGTAGCCACGACACAACACCAGGCTGACACTCTGACCAATAGGAACAGACTGGAAAAGTTTGACGACATCTGCGTGAGTGTGTCCAAGGACACAAACTTCATTAATATAGACAATGACATCACCTGTAAGAAAAAAAGAGATTGACAACATGAGTTAGTTTCAATTAACGTTGACACAGAGAAATGGAATTATTTATAAGACTAGAGAGAGATGCTGTTTCTCAGGAAGCAGTGAGAAAATCAATTAGAATAATACTTAAAATCATTGTAGGTGACTCAAGTTTACAACAGGGCTGCCAACAAATATAATGATCAAATGCTAAAAAAAAGCAAAGCTATTTGGTTATTCTCGAAGTTCAGCAGCAACTTTACATTCAGAAAAAAAGACTGAAAGAAAAGGTGATAGGAATTTTTACCTTGAAGAAACACATGCTCTGTGCTGCTTTTTTATCTTAATTTCCATCTTCAGTGTAATTCAGTTAATAGAATTTTCAAACTACTGAGACATAGTGGTCATGAGTTTTAGATGAAAAAGCCGTCTAGCTGACCGTCAGCTCGGGGTGTGTGTGTATTTGTATAAGTTAAGTCAATTGCCTTTTTCCTTTTTATGGAAGAGAAAAATATTTGCCCATTTATGTTTTTCCATCTATAGCAGGTAATTACAAAGCTTCCATGTATATGTGAGCAAAGGTTAAGAATTCAGGTTTTGGGATTAGGGAGGTGGGTTCACATCTTGGCTCTGCTGCTTATCAGATACGTGATACTGAGCGAGTTACTTACCTGCTTTGACCCACAGTTCCTCCTTTGTAAAGTTGTCAGAATGAAATGACATAATGTAGGAAAAGTACTTGGCATAGTGTCTGACGCACAGTGCTCAATAAATGTGGACTATTATTAAAATGACTGTTGTTAAAATAGGATGGAGGAGATTTGGGTTTCAAACAGAAAGCTACCATAGCTCATCCTCTGATCTTAGATAAACTAATATTTCTGTTGATCATTTTCAATAAAGGCATGTGTCCTTTCTCCCAAGTGAATTATCACAGATTTTCAGAGGTCTACTGGTTAGAAGCTAACTTTATGATTAGAAATGCCCTGAATACAAATTATTCATTATAAAATATATTCAGAGAAACATTTTTTTCCTGCTTAAAATGCAGAAAATCATGGCTGTTTGAGATAAATGTTTTAAAAAATTTCAATTATGTATGAATAACAATTTTATTTTTGGAGAACTATTTTATCATGGACTGGTATTTTTATCTTCACAAACCATAATACCTGAAAATTGAACTTGCAAATTGAGACTGTGCCTGACTATGCTGAGGAGTATATTAGGGATGAGAAGACATGTTTTCACAAACTGTCAAATAAGCAACTCAACAGACATCTGTTTATCAGAATAATTCTGGAATGGGAGATACAAATGGCTAGGGATTCCATTCTGAGACATCTTTGCCCATCAAGCTTGCAAACATAAAAAATGAAAAACAGAGTTGAATTTTTAGAGTTGAATACTTTTCTGGTCTTTCGTAGGTGTATAACATAAATGAAACAACGAACAGTACTGTTTTAATTAACAGTCTCCTTTCCCAAATGCTAGGAAATTGTTTGAAAGTGCTAAAGATTGACAGACAAAGGCCAAACAGACATTTTCAGGGATCCAGGTTAGGTCTGCCTCTAGAAAATGTCACAACCTATGTGATTGATCAGATGGAACTTTACCTTTCCATAGTGTATATCAGAGAGGGTACTGATAGGGTGGCTGGAACATGGGTCCGAGACTCAGAACTGAATTGGAGTGGACATTCCCTTTCTTCAATTATAATTCCTCATCAGACTGTGGCAGCTGGAGATGCTTTGGGCATCCTTTTCAACTGATTCTGTTCATCTGAGTGTCCCAGACAAGTGTCTGATTCAGATAGATTATTTTTTCTCCTCCTGTTTCTTTTAGTTTTAGTGCTATATATTCTACATTTAAAAGGTTGAAAGAACAATTACCTGTATATTAGCATCCAACTTAATGATTAGAACATTGCTCATATTAGTTAAATCCCCCTTAGCTAGCACCTCTCCCCACACTTGTATTCCTTTATAGCCCTTTCCAAGGTAACCATTGTCCTCCTTGAGGTCTGTTATTTATAAATACTTTATAGTTTGTCATACCTAGGTGTCCATAAAAAAATCTCTAAATAGTATCTAATCCCTAAATAATCCCTAGAAAGTATTTTATATATTTTAAGCCTTTTGTAAATGGTATATATTTTAATATTCTGTAATTTTCTGATATTTATCTGTTTTGATACTTGTACCTCTAGTTCATTAATTTTCACTTCAGTATAGTATTTATTGATGGCTATATTACTACTCAGTAACATTCATCCATTCTTCTGTTAATGGACCCTGGAGTTATGACAAATTTTTGGTTATTGAAATAACTCTGCTGTGAACCCCCTGCTGGCACAGACCATGTGCATCTTCAACTTTGTTAGATAATGGCAAATGGTTGATAAAAAAGGTCATAACAATTTACACTCCCATCGGTAGTGTGTTGAAATTTTCATTGCTCTACATCTGACACAGTACTTGGTATTATTCTCAGACTTTACTAATCTAATGAGTGTGATGATAGTTTTGATTTGCATTTTCCAGATTGCCAGTGAGGGTGAGCATCTTTTCATGTTTATTGGCCGTTTGGATTTTCTCCTGCGTATGCCTTCATTTCCTCAGTCTTTCTATTCAGTGGTTTTTTTTTTTTTTTTTTTTTTTTTTTTTTTTTTTTTTTTTTTTTAACTCATTGACTGTTTTTGATGTCTACCTTTATTCTTGGTCCAACATTCTCCATAGGTTTGTGAGGCTGCAAATATAGTAGAGATCACGTGGGATATGAGGTCAAAAGACTTTGGTCTGAGTTCTAGTTTCATCATTTATTACCTGTATGACTTTCCCGAGCTGGCTTAAATCCTGCATGACTCAGATTCTTTGGAAGTAATGATGAACAATAGTAATAGCAACTTACTGTTGTATGGGAAATAATGAATGAGATCATACAGGTGAAAGGGTTTCTAAGCTGTAAATTATTATGCATAAGATGATTGCTATAACAATAATGAGTGTTTGTCCTTCATTATATTCTTCTATAAAATCAGGACAGTCCTATCAAGATATTCCCACCACAGTTCATGGTCAAGGATGGCTTGAGTATGATTGTGGAAATAATGGGTTTCTGAATGGCCAAGAAAAAGTCAGAAAGGTAACAAACGCCACTCCCTCTAAGGCTCTCCCTAACTGTAATCACTGTTAACAGACTCCCAAGTCACCAAGCATGCTCTCTTCTTCCCTCTGCTCTGCCAAAATTTCATAAGAAAGAACTAAGGGTTACATTGAAAGCTTTCAGTGTTCCCTGACAGGTCTAAAGAGTAGTTGTTTGGATTATAGTGATTAATGTTACCTATTTTTGAGTTTTAATGTGATCTTGCTATTTAGAAACAGAGTGAGAACTATCTGTGTTTCTTAGACTGCCTTTTACAATTTATGGATATTTTCCACTCATAGCAATTTTTCAAGTCATCAAGCAAGTGATAAAGAATCCTGCAACAGTATCTTTATGAAGATACATAGATGAATTCTGAATATAAAAGATGAGTGGCCAGTTATCACAGGATAAAACTATATAACAACTTGACAGTACTCAACTGCCCACTTAAAAAAAATATATGGATGTTTAGATAATGAGTCATGCCCCAAACTCTTATAGATGGGGATGTCAGCAAACATTTGCTTGCTCAGATAGAACTGATTGAATAGAATATTTATATACTGTTTTTGTATGAATATGATTTACATGTCATCAAAGGAAAATATAAGACACCTGGTATATGTCATCTGACAGTGCCATGCCAAGTCTTCAGACAGACTGGGTTTAAGAGCACAGAAAGGGACGTCATCAGGAATTCTGGCTCTGGCTCTGGCTCTAACCTGTTGGGCTACTTATGAGGGAGAATTGGAAGAGTCACTTAATCTCCCCATCTCTCAATTTCTTCTTTTTAAAAATGGGAATAAAAATATCTTCTCCATTTCCTCTTTTGCAGAGCTACTGTGAAAATGAGATCATCCTTGTGAAAATACTTTTAATTTTACCAAATTTTTTCTCCATAAAAATAAAAAGATACATTTCTTTTGAAACCTAAGCATATATTTTCATTACTATGTCGCTTCAAAGGTTATTTTGTTTCCTAAATGACAATTCACTTCAGGCCATATTTAGGTTAGTTTTAGGGCTACTGACCTCAAGCCTGTTGGTCAGATTGGGTATGAGTGATGAGTTGTGTGTCCCACAGGTCCGGTCTCAAAAACCTGATTGCCAATTATGGAATTTCAAAGTGCAAGTGAGGGAGAGTGAGTTTCATGAAGCAGGAGCTTTAAAACTGCTGTCCTGTATGAAAAAGCATCCTAAAATAATTTTTTCTTTCTTAGTCATGGGAATCAAAATACAGAATAGGATACCTCATCATTTTGGATAAAATAGAGCACTCTACATAAAGCATTGCTTTAATTAGAATTATTTTTATATCTCTTTCCTCTACCCCCGCATTCTTTGAGTCACTGTGGCCTACAGAATCTTCCTTTTCAGCATCTCTCACTTACTACTCCCTGTCTGCCTGCCTTAAACACCACCTTGGACCAGACTAGAATAATTAACTTCCTACTGAATTCTCATTTTATAGTCTATTAAGTTCAAACTACTCGACCTCTTGATCAATGGTTTGTCTTTCCAACTTAACTTTATCTTCATCATCCAGTAAGTTATCATTCTTGTGAAGCTGGTATCTTTACTACTCACAAACTGTTAGTTGCCTCTAATGAAATTCTGCTATCCCTTTACCCTTAAGTGCACTTTCTTTCTATGTATGAATTCATGCCTACTAATTCATTTCCTTCCTCACTTCTTCAAAGGTATCTGCTATCACTCCTCCTGACATTGCTCCTGTCTCATGTCTGTGGCTTGCAAATGCATCTCAGACTTTGCTGCTTAGTGGGAGTTCTACCCATTCTAAGATTTCTCTACACTGTATATAGAGTATCATTACTATGTTGAGAATTACTCAGGTATTTCAGATAGAGTCTCACTGAATAAAGGAAGATTTAGAGGAAACCAGAAAAGATTTTGGAGCTAAATGTACTACCTCTAGTTTAGTGTTTCTAACTTCTATTTTTGCCAAGTTATCCAGATTTTCGATAAAAAAAATAAAAAATAAAAACCTGATTATTCCCATCCTACCAGTTACATGCACTCTACATTAAAAATTATTTTTAAAGTTTCATTTAATAAGATTCGATCAAGCTTCACTTTCTGCTGCTTATGTTAATTTGTGTTTTAAATCATAATACAGAATTTTATTATAATATTGTACATACATTCTAATCCTACTCTACAACCCCTACAAACATATAATAAATCCTGACATGTACTTTTGGGGTGTGCTACTCACCATACCAATTAAATGGAAAATAACCGCTCTTGATACAATTTATTCTTCAAAGTGGGTATGTCATACCAGTAGAGTTGAAGTTGGGTCTCCTTTAAAATAATTTGAAGCAGTTTCTAAAATCACCAGATGGTCTCCTTAGAGTGACAGTTATAAAAACAGCCATCAGTTGGAGAAGAATTTCATTTTGGAGGTTCTGGACCTTATCATGGTTCTACTGACTTTACACATCATTCTTGCAGACAGTATTATTATACATACCCATCAAATTATGTATTAATAGAAATACAAAAACAAATACATAGGTATGAAAGGTGTAACAGATGGTATACAATTCCTTCATGAGAATAACTTTTGTTTATTCTTATGTGCTACTTTATAAATGACACTGTGAATAAAAATAAGGTGAATTAAGCTGTAGCGCTAAAGTAAGGTTCGGACAATGTCTTTCTTAATAGTTTTCTGTATAGTATTGGCCCAAATGTGGCTTAATGGCTGCAAAGCACTAGATACTGCCTTCTACCTGCTTCCCTATCAATTCATCTTCCATACCATACATTCTGATGTCCTCTTTACTTAACATCCTTTAGTGCCTGCTCATAGAGACAGAGTTAAGTCCAAACTTTCTAGCATGACATATGAGGCTCTAGCTCTCAGGGCACTGATTTACAAGTCAGGAGGTTTATGTTCTTATGCCATAGGTATGACAATAACTAGTGGCATCAACACTTCCTGGGTCTTATTCCTCATTTACTCATTAATTTATTCAGCAAAGACTTATATGAATTCAACTACTACTGGGAGCTAGGCATCATGTTATAAAGAGAGGATTGAAGCAGATGATCTTGAAAGTATTTACTTTAAAATTTGAAGACAAAGGACTTTAGATTCTAGCTCTTGGATAACTTTTATTTTTTAAAATTTCAACTCTTAAATTTCAGATTCAGGGGCTACATGTGTAGGTTTCCTACACGGATATACTGCGTGAAGCTGAGGCTTATGGGTATACGGTGTGAAGCTGAGGTCTGAGGTTTGACTGATGCTATCACTCAGGTGGTAAGCAGAGTGCCCAATAGGAATTTTTTTCAATCCTTACTCCCTTCTCTCCTTCCCCTGTCTAGTATTCCCAGTGTCTATTGTTGCCATCTTTATGTCCATGAATATCCAGTGTTTGGCTCCCACTTACAAGTAAGAACATGCGGTGTTTGGTTTTCTGTTCTTGTCAATTATAATCTCCAGCTGCATCCATGTTGCTGTAATGAACATTTTTTAAATGTCTTTATGGTATTCCATGGTATAGATGTACCACATTTCCTTTATCCAGTCCACCACTGATGGGCACCTAGGATGATCCCACATCTGTGCTATTGTGAATAGCACTGTGATGAACATATGAGGGCATATGTCTTTTTGGCAGAATGATTTATTTTCTTTTGAATATATACCCAGTAATGGGATTTAGACAGCGTCTCAACTGATTTTTTCATTTCTTTTTTCTACTACCACTACCAGAGATCAGACTCTTACCATCTATTATATGAACTTCTGCAGTAGTCTCTTAGCTGGGCTTCCTGATGTCATAGAGGGATGACTAGGGAAACAGCAAAGAGAAGTCCAATATATGGCATGAACAAGTGAGCCTGTAGGGTAATGGAGTTCCCAAGTCTCATCTCTCATCCTATTTTGACCTTCAGGAATACATAAGACATTGCTATATATCTACTTCTGGTCAGGATTGGCTCAGGAATCAGGAAGGTGTGAATATTCGTCATATTCTCCATATCCAGTGATTGCAAAGCACTAGATATTGCCTTCTACCTGCTTCTCTGTCAACTCATCTTCCATACCATACACTCTGATGCCCTTTTCATTTAACATCCTTTAGTGCCTGCTCATAGAGATAGAGTTCATGAGGCTCTCAGTTCACATTTTTATCATCTCCTGCTTTTTCCAACCTACTCTATGCTTCAATTGGCCCCAGCTTCAGGCCATGTCCCCAATACCATATTTTCATTCCAGTCTCTGTGCTCCTGTTTCTGCATCTCCCCTTGCATTGTCCCCACTAACAAGTCGCTAGTTTACCCTTTAAGGCCAGCTTCACCTTTTGAACCAGCTTTCTGACCACCTCCTTTAGCTGAATGTTAATTACTTCTTCCTGTGTTATTCTTCCTGACAGCATGATTCTTCAATCCATTTAACCACACTAACAGCACTACCATTTTAATATACTTATCTGGCATTTACAAACTCTGTCTTACCTAATCTTTAGAAAACCCATAGAATATAACCATTGTTATCTGTACTTGATTCATGGGAAACTGAACCTAGGAGAAGTAAATTCTCTAAAGTCATATTGGTAATTAGGTTTGATTGAGGAAGGCTATCTAAGACTTCAACACAAATGCTAAGAATTTCAAGCAGTCCAGGACATATTTTGACTTAAGGACCCTTCTGTGTCCCTCAGCTTATTATCGGTCAGAATGCTGGATGAAATATCTTTAATTCCTGAATGTGAAAATTGAGAAATGAACTGCAATATTCTTTTGATTAACTAAGTTAATGGAGGGAGGCAGTGAAGCAGGTAATTGCAAACAGGGGAATGGGGAATCCATTGCAGTTGCTAGGTCCCTTTTCTGCAGTCCTCCAAAATAAGCTGCTTATAAGAGAGCTTAGAGAATGCTGGGGTGGGAGGTGATGGGGCATTGTAACTCACACAACTTATAACCATCACAAAACATAAGCTCTAGTATAAATTGTTTCCATAGTTGTGTGATCTTGGGCAAAGTATTTAACTTTTCTTGGTCTAATTTCTTTTCATGTAAAATGTAGAAGTCAGAAAAGGCAACTTCTAAGATGCAGCTTTAAGAATTCCTACATCTGGTGAGAATGTGGAAAGCTCTCCTACTGAACTCATATAAGGCACTGGGAAATTTCAGTGGTGCAGTTAAAGAGGTAAGCCTCTTGGGGCTTACCTTGAAGTTCTCTGATTTTCTACAAAAGTAGACAGTGACTGCAACGCTCTTATCTATAGGCAGAAGGATACTAACATGTTCGAGGAGCCACTTATTTCTCAAAAGAATGAAAGACTTCTTAATCACATTTAATAATTTCATCTGTGTGACCCAGTGCAGATGCTTAATTAAAAGCTTTTTTTTTTTTTCAAAAAAATTATGCTTAATAAAGCACACACCCAACAATTACTCCCTACCAGATGTGAATTAGTCCAATGATGTATTTACATTTCCTTTGTGTTTGGCATTGAGTGGTAAGATAAATTTAAATACTTGCATTTTATTTTGTTGAAAAGGAAACAGAAAATACATTCTAAGACAATCTAAGGCACTGATTATTTGCTGATCTGGCAAAGATGTAACAGCACTTCAAATTAAAAACTGTAAGTAAAGCCACAAAAAGAAAGCAGGAAAAACTGTTGCTTGCAAAGCCCCGAAAAGCAGTGGCTTTCTAAATAGCCGGCTCACGTTGAAATTCGATAGCATAAAATGGTCAGTGAAGCTGTCATTTCTCAAAAGAATGTAGTCAATTTTAAACAAAAAATAACAAATATTTTATCAGAGGGATCGTATAAAAGAAAAGTAGGTTACTAGAAAAGAACCCAAAAGATTTTCAAGAGGAAATCTTAAAACCCTGAAAGTGTATGAGAGCAAGATAAGAATGTGTTGTAGTGTTCCCCTGTGCTATCCTGTGTGTTATGGACACACTGTGGACTCAACCACACATTAACCACCCCCCACTCCAAAAACCAAGACTCTGGTTACAAAAGTGCCTTGCAAGAAAGAGTCATCATTTTATGTGAACATTAAGCAACATGCATGCTTATTTTCAAACGGCTATAATTGTATTCCTGAACAAGCACGATCCATTTTTGCACAAATGGCTCCTAGAGGCCAGCATGGCACGACCTGTCACCATCTTCTGATCTTATTCCAACATAGTGTAGCAAGTGGCTATCAAACCTCCCCTGAAATGAGAGGACAGCTGGCTGGGGTGCAGCTGGGAACTATCTCTGGTCACACTTCCCAACAGTTTATTTTATTCCACCCACAACTGTCCATAGCCTGCAGTTCTGACTGAGCAAGAAAAATGAATAACAAGGAGAGAGAAAGTGAGAGGGATGAAAAAGGACGGATGTATCCATTTCATTTCAAACTGCTACCTCTTGCCAAATGGTTGAAGGGGTTTTGTAATTGTGTGTGTGTTTATTACCTGACCTATGCATCAACATACACTTTTAAGACACGTAGAGCATGTTTTTTTATTTATTTATGGAGACAAGGTTTCACTGTCACCCAGGCTGAAGCATAGTGGCACTATCCCGGCTCACTATAGTCTTGACCTCCAGGGTTCAACTGATCCTCCCACCTCAGCTCCCCAAACAGCTAGGACTACAGGACTACTCATGCCACCATGCCTGGCTAATTTTTGTATATTTTGGTAGAGATGGAGACTTTGTCATATTGCCCAGGCTGGTCTTGAACTCCTGGATCCAAGCAATCTGCCCACCATGGCCTCCCAAAGTTGTGGGATTGCAGTCATGAGCCAACACACCTGGCCAGAGCACTGTTTTTAGCCAGGGAGAAGTAGAATTTTGTTTTTGATAATATAAAATTGATGTAGAAGAGGGGGAAAATCCCCTCCTTTTTGTATTTTGAGACAAAGTCTTGCTTTGTCGCCCAGGCTGGAGTGCAGTGGCATGATCTTGGCTCACTGCAACCTCCCCCTCCCAGTTTCAAGCAATTCTCCTGCCTCAGCCTCCTAATTGGGATTACAGGCGCATACCATCATGCCTGGCTAATTTTTGTATTTTTAGTAGAGACGGGGTTTCACCATGTTGGCCAGGCTAGTCTTGAACTCCTGACCTCGTGATCCGCCCACTTCAGCCTCCCAAAGTGCTGGGATTATAGGCGTGAGCCACCATGCCCGGCCAAAAACCACTCTTTCATGACTCCAACTTCAGACAATGTTGTGAGAATTTGCTTTCTTGAACTGCTTTTGAATAAAGGTATTGTTTGCTGTCCTGTGAGCTGGTGCTAGTCCTGAATACCCACCCTGGGATGGGTACTGGTGGAGCGGCTGGGTCAGAGAAGCGTTCACCCCTAGGTCTCTATCACCCTCCATGGTAAATCTGGAAAGTGTTCTGATTAGTGCTTCAACTGCAAGCCAATCAGCATGCCTTAAGCGGTAGCATAACATATTCTATTATGTTGATCTACTCCTTCACTCCCTTCATTTGTGAGAAATTACAGGGCCCCTGCTGCCTTGCTGAAATGAGGGCTGCCAGAATGTTTCTCCCATATGGATTTTAGAAGTGGTGCAGCATTAAGTTAGTGAGCTTCATAAAATGGCTGGCAGAAAGAATAAATGTGCCGTGCTAAAAATGTGACTGTGTGCTGCATACACACGGGTTCAGGGTTTGATGAGAGAGCCCTTCTAACTTATTAAAAGGGAAATAGACTTGACAGATGTGAATCTTCACTGACAGACTTTGATTGTTCAAACTTGGACCCTTTTATTTCCAATTTCAGTTTCAGAAAGAGCAATATTTTATACAAGTATCAAGGAGTCAGCCTGTTCATTGGGCCATATACACCAAGGATTGCCAATTAAAACTCCCTCAAACACATGGCAAAAAGGAAGAACAAAATTTGTCTTGGCTGCACTGAAATTTTGGAATCCAGGGAAAGATAGTTATTATCTCTCTGATTTATGTGAAGAGAAAGGGAAAGCAATATGGTCCCTTATTTTATCAGACATCTAGGACTTCCTCCATAGGGCATATACTCATCACTACCCTCTCCATGTTAGACACCGCACACAGATTCTTAAAGGGATGAAGAACGTCACTAGCCTAGGAGTTTCAGGAAATATAAAGCAATTTCACTGCAGACAATGGAAAATTATTTTATTCTCAGACACAACAGACAAATGGCACAGAGAAAAACAATCTCATCCCCTGCTGTTTCTCATGTTACAATTATTATACAATACAGAAGCTGATTGGAATAAGTTAGCAGAGAATCATCACCAAAGATTTTAAGTTGCCCCCTCCCTCTAGCTACTACTATTGAACATGTATCTGTGTAAATATACATGCAGATAGATCCACAGGTTTATATGTTAATTTGCTCATTTATGTGTTACATTTTCCATCCCAGCAAAATACAGTTAACAGAGTCAGAAACAATGACAATTTCTTGCATTTCAAACTAACTCTAGTATGATTTTTATAATTGTAGCATTAGCACTTTATTTTATATCAGGTTCCTTCAAATCATTGTAAAATGCAAAAATCATAACCATGTGCTGGCATATTAATCAATTGAAAAGCCAAATTCTAGATAGTTTAAATTTGATATTTTTTTGGCTTAGATAATGCAAAGCAGCTAATTAGATCCTTTCTACTGAATAAATACATGGTTGGAGATCAGAAGAAATGGCTAAACTGACTACTATGTGCTAAGAACAATAACTGTATTCCAAGAAGCCAGTCAAGCATTCCAGAAACTTCATTTCATTTTAAATCATGAAGTAGCCTGATGAAGAATATATTGTCCCCATTTCATAGAAGAGGAAACTGTGGCTTAGAGGAGCCAAGCCCCACAATTACAAGTGACTGAGCTGCCATATCCCTACTGTGTTTGGGGGTTACATTCAGACTTGCCTTCCATCTATGTGGATGTTTGTTTAGATAAGCTTATAAAATTTCAGGATTCACGTCATCTATTTATTTGGCATTCCTTAAGACTTAGAGTTAATCACTTGAAATTTTATTTACCTAATTTCACATTTGACTGCTTGAACTGAATAGTATTACATAATGTAAACAAAGATGATATTTTATCTTGACATAACAGTCTTGTTTTCATTTACAAATTGTGGCCCATAGGAGGAATCACTCAGTGACAGAATTACCTATATTTGAATGGGTTAGTCAGCCTGCCCAAGTCCTAAAGCAAATCAGAACGAAACAAAAACAAAATTCCAGGCCTACCAAACAGGACCACGGGGGAGGTAACTTTGAGGTCATAAACATCTAATATGTACAATCAAGAAAACAGTGAAAATGATTTTAAGGTATTTTATGAGATGCTGAAGCTTTGAAAATCTTCTTTTAGTATTTCATGAATTCTAAAAGGTAGAAGGATTATTAGTATTGGGACTGCATATACCAGCTAACTGATAGCTGGTTGGATAATTTTAATGAAAATAATGGACTAGAATATGGGAAGGATAGTTAACCCTTTACCTAACTGTAAATAAATTAGTTTTCTTAGGTCTAGAACACATGAAACAGATACATAATATCTTTTTGTACACAGTATTTTCAGTTTTAGTTACACAGACAAGCTAACTTTTCTACATAAACAGTAATCAGTGACTGCTGAGGGCGTGTGATTGTTGACCTTTGCATTTTGAATTCTCATGAAACTGACAGAGAAAGCATACATTCATATTTCATCTCCCTAATTACTCGTCCAGGGAGGCAAGAGATTTAAGGAGTTAGTCAATGAATAATATAAAGATACAGTCAGCAGATCATAAATATTTATTGCTATATCAAAAGTCTGCTAGTCAATCTTTCAATAATTCCTTCAGCATAAAATACTTGAGTGAAGATATTGGAAAAAATATTAACTAAAATTCAGACTTAGTTCTGAAAGGACAGGAAATAGAAACTGTACCAAATATTTTTTGCTGTCAAATGTTTTTCATTTTTTGTCTTAGTTACATTTTCTCTATGGGTTTGACTGC
Organism: Cebus imitator; assembly: GCF_001604975.1. Lineage (NCBI taxonomy): Eukaryota > Metazoa > Chordata > Mammalia > Primates > Cebidae > Cebus > Cebus imitator. Next base: position 8,793,219 of record NW_016107341.1, on the reverse strand, counting down.
AGGTTCTTACATTTATTCACCTATGAAACATGCAATTATCATTTTAAATGTGGCAATGCATCTACTTGCTTAGTGGAGAAAGATTAGAGCTAAGAGGCAGAATTTTATTTTTTTCCCAAAGGCAAAGGGAACATTGACATAACTTCAGTGTTTATTTCACTTAAGTATTTTTCTTTGTTCAGCCAAAATTTTCTTATAGACTCTTTCCTAAATTTTTTAAAATCTGGAAGTGTTCATGCATAACAATTTACTGACAATAGTTGATTAACAGCCAATTGAATTAATATAGGTAAAAGAAAATTGTAGTTATGAGATATCTTGTATGTCGTATGTATAGGACATATACAATATCATCTTCATTTTCAGTATCTTAAGAGCCAGAGACATATTTAAAATGTTAACCTGGTTATCTGTGAGAATAACAACAACACTGGTGTGCATGAAAATTCATGGTAGAGGAGAAGGTAAATTATGATATGTACTTGGTAAAAACTAGTGGAAGGGGGAGGAGACTTGTAAACACTGAGGGGAGGGGCTAGTGATACAATTTTGGAGTCATTGGTATAGAGACATAGGTTCTAAGCTTTCACTTCCAGACTTCTTTTGTTATTTCTTTCAGAATTCCATATTTAAAATGATTTTCCAATGTCAACCTTATTAATTAGTTCTTTTATTTTTACTAATTTAACTACCAATTGTAGTTTCCTTTTTAAAAATTTTTATTATACTTTAAGTTCTGGGATACATGTGCAGAACGTTCAGGTTTGTTACATAGGTATACACATGCCATGGTGGTTTTGCTGCACCCATCAACCCGTCATCTACATTAGGCATTTCTCCTAATGCTATCCCTTCCCCTAGCCCCCCTACCCCATAGCAGGTCCTGGTGTGTGATGTTCCCCATCCTGTGTTCATATGTTCTCATGTTCGAATCCCAGTTATGAGTGAGAATATGTAGTGTTTGGTTTTCTGTTCCTATTAGTTTACTGAGAATGATGGTTTCCAGCTTCATCCATGTCCCTGCAAAGGACATGAACTCATCCTTTCCAGGCTGCATAGTATTCCATGATACATACAGGCCACGTTTTCTTTAGTCTATCATTGATGGTCATTTGGGTTGGTTCCAAGTATTTGCTATTGTGAACAATGATGCTATAAACATATGTGTTCATGTGACTTTTATTTATAATCTTTTGGGTATATATCCAGTAATGAGATTGCTGGGTCAAATGGCATTTCTGGTTCTAGATCCTTGAGGAATCACCACACTGTCTTCTACAATGGTTGAACTAATTTACCCTCCCACCAACAGTGTAAAAGTGTTCCTATTTCTCTGCATCCTCTCCAGTATCTGTTGTTTCCTGACTTTTTAATGATTGTCATTCTAACTGATTTGCATTTCTCTAATGACCAGTGATGAGTTTTTCTCATATGTTTGTTAGCCACATAAATGTCTTCTTTTGAGAAGTATCTGTTCATATCCTTTGCCCACTTTTTGACGGGGTTGTTTTTTTTCTTGTAAATTTGTTTAAGCTGCTTGTAGATTCTGGATATTAAGCCCTTTGTCCCATGGATAGATTGCAAAAATGTTCTCCCATTCTCTAGGTTGCCTGTTCAATCTGATGAGAATTTCTTTTTCTGTGGAGAAGCTCTTTAGCTTAGTTAGGTCCCATTTGTCCATTTTGGCTTTTCTGCCATTGCTTTCGGTATTTTAGTCATGAAGTCTTTGCCTATGCCTGTGTCCTGAATGGTATTGGCTAGGTTTTTTTTTCTAGGGTTTTTATGGTTTTAGAGCTTGTGTTTAAGTCTTTAATCCATCTTGAGTTAATTTTTGTATACGGTGTAAGGAAGGGGTCCAGTTTCAGTTTTCTGCATATGGCTAGCCAGTTTTCCCAACCCTATTTATTTTTTAACCACTCACTGAATTTTTTTTTATTATTATACTTTAAGTTCTGGGGTACCTGTGCAGACATGCAGGTTTGTTACAGAGGTATACATGTGCCATGGTGGTTTGCTGCATCCATCACTCTGCCATTGACATTAGGTACTTCTCCTAATGATATCCCTCCCCAAGCCCTGATATCCCACCCCTAGCCCCCCACCCCCTGACAGGCCCTGGTGTGTGATGTTCCCCTCCCTGTGTTCATGTGTTCTCATTGTTCAACACACACTTATGAGTGAGAACATGCGGTGTTTGGTTTTCTGTTCTTGTGCCAGTTTGCTGAGAATGATGGTTTTCAGCTTTATCCATGTTCCTGCAAAGGACATGAACTCATCCCTATTTATGGCTGCACAGTATTCCATGGTATATCTGTGCCACATTTTCTTTATCCAGTCTCTCATTGATGGGCATTTGGGCTGTTTTCTTTTTTTTTTGAGACGGAGTTTCACTCTTGTTACCCAGGCTGGAGTGCAATGGCGCGATCTCGGCTCACTGCAACCTCCGCCTCCTGGGTTCAGGCAATTCTCCTGCCTCAGCCTCCTGAGTAGCTGGGATTACAGGCACGCGCCACCATGCCCAGCTAATTTTTTGTATTTTTAGTAGAGACAGGGTTTCACCGTGTTGACCAGGATGGTCTCGATCTCTTGACCTCGTGATCCACCCGCCTCAGCCTCCCAAAGTGCTGGGATTATAGGCTTGAGCCACCGCGCCCGGCCCTGGGTTGTTTTCAAGTCTTTGCTATTGTGAACAGTGCTGCAATAAACACATGTGTATATGTGTCTTTAAAATAGAACGATTCATAATCCTTTGGGTATATACCCAGTAGTGGGACTGCCAGATCAAATGGTATTTCTAGTTCTAGATCCTTGAGGAATTGCCACACTGTCTTCCACAATGGTTGACTAATTTACACCCCCACCAACAGTGTAAAAACGTTCCTGTTTCTCCACATCCTCTCCAGCATTTGTTGTCTCCTGATTTTTTAATGATTGCCATTCTAACTGGAGTGAGATGGTATCTCAATGTGGTTTTGATTTGCATTTCTGTAATGACCAGTGATGATGAGCTTTCTTTCATATGTCTGTTGGCTGCATAAATGTCTTCTTTTGAGAAGAGTGTGCTCATAGCTGTTGCCCACTTTTTGATGTTTTTTTTTTTTTTCTTGTAAATTTGTTTAAGTTCTTTGTAGATTCTGGATATTAGCCCCCTGTCAGATGCGTAGATTTCAATTTTTTTTTCCCATTCTGTTGGTTGCCAGTTCACTCTAATGATGGTTTTTTGTTTGTTTGTTTTTGTTTTTTCCACTGTACAGAAACTCTTAAGTTTAATTAGATCCCATTTGTCTATTTTGGCTTTTTTTGCCATTGCTTTTAGTGTTTTAGTCATGAAGTCCTTGCCCATGCCTATGTCATGATGTTATTGCCTAGGTTTTCTTCTAGGGTTTTTATGGTGTTAGACCTTATGTTTAAATCTGTAATCCATCTGGAGTTAATTTTTGTGTAACGTTTAAGGAAGGGATCCAGTTTCAGTTTTCTACATGTGACTAGCCAGTTTTCCCAACACCATTTGTTAAATAGAGAATCCTTTCTCCATTGCTTGTTTTTGTCAGGTTTGTCAAAGATCAGATGATTGTAGATGTGTGGTGTTATTTCTGAGGACTCTGTTTTGCTTACTGTAGCCTTGTAGTATAGTTTAAAGTCACGTAGCGTGATGCCTCTAGCTTTAATTTTTTTTTTCTGCTTAGGATCGTCTTGGTATGCAGGCTCTTTTTGGGTTCCATATGAAGTTTAAGGTGTTTTTTTCCAATTGTGTGAAGAAAGTCAATGGTAGCTTGATGGGGATAGCATTGAATCTATAAATTACTTTGGCCAGTATGGCCATTTTCACAATATTGATTCTTCCTAACCATGAGCATGGAATGTTTTTCCGTCTGTTTTTGTCCTCTTATTTTCTTGAGCAGTGGTTTGTAGTTCTCCTTGAAGAGGTCCTTCACATCCCTTGTTAGTTGTATTCCTAAGGTATTTTATTCTTTTTGTAGCAATTGTAAATGGGAGTTCACTAATGATTTGTCTCTCTATCTGTTATTGGTGTATAGGAATGCTTGTGATTTTTGCACATTGATTTTGTATCCTGAGACTTAGCTGAAGTTGCTTATTACTTTATGAACATTTTGGGCTGAGACAGTGGGGTCTTCTAAATATATAATCATGTCATCTACAAATAGAGACAATTCAACTTCCTCTTTTCCTAAGTGAATATCCTTTCTTTTTCTTGCCTGATTGCCCTGGCTAGAACTTCCAATAGTATATTGAATAGGCGTGGTCACAGAGGGCATCCTTGTCTTGTGCCAGTTTCCAAAGGGAATGATTCCAGTTTTTGCCCGTTCAGTATGATATTGGCCGTGGGTTTGTCATGAATAGCTCTTATTATTTTGAGATACGTTCCATCAATACCTAGTTTGTCGAGTTTTTAGCATAAAGGGCTGTTGAATTTTGTTGAAGGACTTCTCTGTATCTACTGAAATAATCATGTGGTTTCTGTTTTTGGTTTTGTTTATGTGATGGATGCTGTTTATAGATTTGCATATGTTGAACCAGCCTTGCATCCCAGGGATGAATCTGACTTGATCATGATGGATAAGCTTTTTGATGTGCTGTTGGATTCAGTTTGCCAGTATTTTATTGAGGATTTTTGCATCAATGTTCATCATGGATATTGGCCTAAAGTTTTCTTTTTTAGTTATGTCTCTGCCAGGTGTTGGTATCATGAAATGAGTTAGGGAGGATTCCCTCTTTTTGTATTGTTTGAAATAGTTTCAGAAGGAATGGTACTAGCTCCTCTTTGTATGTCTGTTAGAATTCAGCTGAGAACCTGTCTGGTCCTGGGCTTGTTTTGGTTGTTAGGCTATTAATTGCTGCCTCAGTTTCAGTCCTTGTTATTGGTCTATTCAGGGATTCGACTTCTTCCTAGTTTAGTCTTGAGAGGGTGTAAGTGTCCAGGAATTTATCAGTTTCTTCTAGATTTACTGGTTTATGTGCATAGAAGTGTTTGTAGTAATCTCTGATGGTAGTTTGTATTTCTGTGGAATCGATGGTGATATCCCCTTTATCATTTTTTATTGCATCTATTTGATTCTTCTCTCTTTTCTTCTTTATTAGTCTGGGTAGCGTTCTATCCCTTTTGTTGATCTTTTCAAAAAAACCAGCTCCTGGATTTTTGAAAGGTTTTTTTTGTGTCTCTATGTCCTACAGTTCCTCTCTGATCTTGGTTATTTCTTGTCTTCTGCTAGCTTTTGAATTTGTTTGATCTTGCTCCTCTAGTTCTTTTAATTATGACATTAGGGCATCAATTTTAGATGTTTCCTCGTTTCTCTTGTCGGCATTTAGTGCTATAAATTTCCCTCTAGACACTGCTTTCAGCGTGTCCCAGAGATTATGGTATGTTGTGTCTTTGTTCTAATTGGTTTCAAAGAACATCTTTATTTCTGCCTTCATTTCATTATTTATCCAGCAGTCATTCAAGAGCAGGTTGTTCAGTTTCCATGTAGCTGTGCAGTTTTGAGTGAGTTTCTTAATTCTGAGTTCTAATCTGATTGTACTGTGGTCTGGGAGACTGTTATGATTTCCATTCTTTTGCATTTGCCGAGGTGTGTTTTACTTCTAATTATGTGGTCGATTTTAGAATCAGTGTGATGTGGTGCTGAGAAGAATGTATATTCTGTGGATTTGGGGTGGATAGTTCTGTAGATGTCTATTAGGTCCACTTGGTCCAGATGTGAGTTCAAGTCCTGGACATCCTTGTTAATTTTCTGTCATGTTGATCTAATATTGACAGTGGATGTTGTTATTGTGTTGGAGTCTCAGTCTGTCTGTAGGTCGTTAAGAACTTGCTTTATGTATCTGGGTGCTCCTGTATTGGGTGCATATGTATTTAGGATAGTTAGCTTTTCTTGTTACATTGATCCCTTTACCATCATGTAATGCCCTTCTTTGTCTCTTTTGATCTTTGTTGGTTTAAAGTCCATTATATCAGAGACTATGATTGCAACCCCTGCTTTTTTGTATTTCCATTTGCTTGGTAAATATTCCTTCATCCCATTATTTTGAGCCTGTGTGTGCCTTTGCATGTGAGATGGGTCTCCTGAATACAGCATACTGAAGGGTCTTGACTCTATCCAGTTTGCCAGTCTGTGTCTTTTGATTGGGGCATTTAGCCCATTTACATTTAAGGTTAATATTGTGATATATGCATTTGATCCTGCCATTTTGATTCTAGATGGTTGTTTGGCCCTTGAGTTGATGCAGTTTCTTCTGAGTGTCGATGGTCTTTATAATTTGGTACCATTTTGCAGTGGCTGGTACCAGTTGTTCCTTTCCATGTTTACTGCTTCCTTCAGGATCTCTTTTAAGGCAGGCCTGGTGGTGACAAAATCTCTCAGCAGTTGCTTGTCCAAAAAGGATTTTATTTCTCCTTCACTTGTGTGAAGATTAGTTTGGCTGGATATGAAATTCTCAGTTGAAAATTCTTTTCTTTAAGGATGTGGAATATTGGCCCCCACTCTCTTCTGGCTTGTGGGGTTTCTGCTGAGAGATCCTCTGTGAGTCTAATGGGCTTCCCTTTGTGGGTAATGTGACCTTTCTCTCTGGCTGCCCTTAGCATTTTTTCCTTCATTTCAACCCTGGTGAATCTGATGATTATGTGCCTTGGGGTTGCTCTTCTCGAGGAATATCTTTGGTATTCTCTGTATTTCCTGAATTTGAATGTTGGCCTATCTTGCTAGGGTGGAGAATTTCTCCTGGATAATATCCTGAAGATTGTTTTCCAACTTGGATTTCTTCTCCCCGTCACTTTCAGGTACACCTATGAAACGTAGATTTGGTCTTTTCACATTAGCCCATATTTCTTGGAGGTTTGTTCTTTTCTTTTCACTCCTTTTTCTCTAATCTTGCCTTGTCACTTTATTTCATTGAGTTGGTCTTGAATCTCTGATATCCTTTGTTCTGCTTGATTGACTCAGCTATTGAAACTTGTGTATGCTTCACAAAGTTCTTGTGCTGTGTTTTTCAGCTCTATCAAGTCACTTATGTTTTTCTCTATGTTGGTTATTCTAGTTAGCCTTTTGTCTAACCTTTTTTCAAGGTTCTTAGTTTCCTTGCATTGGGTTAGGACATGTTCCTTTAGCTTGGAGAAGTTTGTTATTACTCACCTTCTGAAGCCTGCTTCTGTCAATTCATCAAACTCATTCTCCATCCAGTTTTGTTCCCTTGATGGTGAGGAGTTGTGATCCCTTGGAGGAGAAGGGGTGTTCTTGTTTTTGGCGATTTTAGCCTTTTTGCACTGGTATCTTCCCAGCTTCATGGATTTATCTATCTTTGATGTTTGGAGTTGGTGACTTTTGGATGGGGTCTCTGAGTGGACATCCTTTCTGTTGGATGTTGAAACTCTTCCTTTCTGTTTATTAGTTTTCCTTCTAACAATCAGGCCCCTCTGTTGCAGGTTTGCTGGAGTTTGCTGGAGGTCCAGTCCAGACCCTGCTTGCCTGGGAATCACCTGCAGGGGCTGCAGAACAGCAGAGATTGCTGCCTGTTACTTCCTCTGGAAGCCTCCTCCAAGAAAGGTACCTGCCAGATGCCAGACAGAGCTCTCCTATATGAGGTATCTCCCAGTAAGGATGCTTAAGGGTTAGGGAGCCACTTTAGGAGGCAGTCTGTCCCTTATCAGAGCTCAAGCACTGTGCTGGGAGATCCATTGCTCCCTTCAGAGCTGCCAGGTAGGGATGTTTAAGTCTGCTGAAGCTGAACCAACAACCTCCCATTTTCCCAGGAGCTCTGTCCCAGGAAGGTGGGGGCTTTAGTTATAAGTCCCTGAGAGGCTGCTGCCTTTTTTCAGAGATGCCCTGCTCACTAAGACTGTGTGGTGACAGTCTGCCTGCAGAGGCCTTGCTGAACTGCCATGGCCTCCACCCAGTTGCTGTGTAAACTTCCCAGTGACTTTGTTTACACAGGTGAGGTTAAAACCGCCTACCTGAGCCTCAGCAATGATGAACATCCCTCCCCCAACTGAGCTTAAACATCCCTGGTTGAGATAAGACTGCTGTGCTGGCTGAGAGTATTTCAAGCCAGTGGATCTTAGCTTGCTGGTCTTTGTGGGGGTGGAACCACAGGGATCACTTGGCTCCCTGGCTTCAGCCTCTTTTTTCATGGGAGTGACTGGTTCTGTCTTGCTGGCATTCCAGATACCACTGTGGTATGAGGAAAAAAATTACTGTGGCTAAAATGGCCACCCAGTTTTGTGCTGGAAATCTGGGGTACTGGTGGTGTAGGCCCTGGAGGGAATCTCCTGGTCTCTGTGTTGTGAAGACTATGGGAAAAGTGTAGTATCTGAGTCAGAGTGCCAGAATGTCTGGAAAAGTCCTTAATGGCTTTGCTTGGCTAGTAGAGGGAGTTTTCTGACCCCTTGTACTTCCCTGGTGAGGAGATGCCCCACCCTGCTTCTGCTTGCCTCCTAGGGTTGCACCCACTGTCTGTCCAGTCCCAATGAGATGAACCTGGTACCTCAGTTGGAAATGCGGAGATCACTCATCTTCTGTGTTGTTCTTACTGGGAACTGTGGTTTGAAGTGTTCCTATTTGGCCATCTTGGTGGAACCCCTAACACCATTTATTAAATAGGGAATCCTTTCCCCATTGCTTGTTTTTGTCATGTTTGTCAAAGATCCAATGGTTGTACATGTGTGGTGTTATTTTTGAGGCCTCTGTTCTGTTCCATTGTTCCATATATGTTTTCTAGTTAGTATCATGCTGTTTTGGTTATTGTAGCCTTGTAGTATAGTTTGAAGTCAGGTAGCATGATGCTTCCAGCTTTGTTCTTTTTGCTTAGGATTGTCTTGGCTATCTAGGCTCTTTTTTGTTCTGTATGAAATTTAAAGTAGTTTTTTCTAATTCTGTGTGGAAAGTCAATGGTAGCTTCATGGGGATATCATTAATTATATAAATTACTTTGGGCAGTATGGTAATGTTTATGATACTGATTCTTCCTATCCATGAACATGGAATGTTTGTCCGTTTTGTGTGTGTGTGCGTGCGTCTGCCAGGTTTTGGTATCAGAATGAGGCTGGCCTCATAAAATGAGTTAGGAGTAGTCCCTCATGTTCTATTGTTTGGAATATTTTCAGAAGGAATGGTACCAGCTCCTTTTTGTACTTCTGGTAGAATTTGGCTGGGAATCCATCTGGTTCTGGGGTTTTATAGATTGGTAGGATATTAATTACTACCTGAATTTCAGAACTTGTTATTGGTCTATTCAGAGATTTGACTTCTTCCTGGTTCAGTCTTGGGAGGGTGTATGTGTCTAGGAATTTATCCATTTCTTCTAGATTTTCTAGTTTATTTGTGTAGAAGTGTTTATAGTATTCTTTGATAGTAGTTAGTATTTCTATAGGATCAGTGGTAGTCTCTCCTTTATCATTTTTTATTGTGCCCATTTGATCCTTCTCTGTTCTTCTTTAATAGTGTGGCTAGCGGTCTATCTATTTTGTTTTTATTTCTCCTTTGCTTTTTTATTTTAGTTTGGCTGGATATGAAATTCTAGGTTGAAAATTCTTTTATTTAAGGATGTTGAATATCGGCCCCCATTCTCTTCTGGCTTGTAGGGTTTCTGCAGAGAGATGTGCTGTTAGTCTGATTCCTTTGTGGGTAACCTGACCTCTCTGGCTGCTCTTAAACATTTTTTTCCTTCATTTCAACCTTGGTGAATCTGATGATTATGTGTATTGGGGTTACTCTTCTCCAGAAATATCTTTGTGGTATTCTCTGTATTTTCTGAATTTAAATGTTGGCCCATCTTGCTAGGTTGGGGAAATTCTCCTAGACAATATCCTGAAGAGTGTTTTCCAACTTGTTTCCATTCTTTCCATCATCACTTTCAGGTACATCCATTAAACGTAAATTTGGTCTTTTCAGAATTCCATATTTGTTGGAGGCTTTGTTTCTTTTCATTCTTTTTTCTCTAATCTTGTCTTCATGCTGTCTTTCTTTTAGAGATGCCCTGCCCAGAGAGAAAGAATCTAGAGAGGCAGTCTGGCTACAGCTCCTTTGTGGAGCTGCGGTGGGCTCCGCCCAGTTCTAACTTCCAGGCAGTTTTGCTTACACTGTGACGGGAGAACCACCTACTCAAGTCTCTGTCATGGCGGATGCCCATCCAAGCTTGAGTGTCCCAAGTCAACTGCAGACTTGGATGGAGTTTAATTAAGTTTATCTTCAATCACTGATATCCTTTCTTCCACTTGATGGATTCAGCTATTGATACTTGTGTATGCATCACGAAGTTCTCATGCTGTGTTTTTCAGCTACGTCAGGTCATTTATGTTCTTCTCTAAGCTGGTTATTCTAGTTAGCAATTCCTCTAACCTTTTTTTCAAGGTTCTTAACTTCCTTGCATTGGGTTAGAACGTGTTCCTTTAACTTGGAGAAGTTTGTTATTACCCACCTTCTGAAGCCTACTTGTCAGATCATCAGACTCATTTTCTGTTGAGCTTTGTTCCCTTGCTGGCAAGGAGTTGTGTTCCTTTGGAGAAGAGGCATTTTGGATTTTGGAATTTGAGCCTTTTTGTGCTTGTTTCTCCCCATCTTCATGGATTTATCTACCTTTGGTCTTTGATGTTGGTGAGCTTCGGATGGAGTTTCTGTGTACGTCCCTTTGGTTTTGTTGATGGTATTCCTTTCTGTTTGTTAGTTTGCCTTCTATGAGGCCCCTCTGCTGCAGGTCTGCTGGAGGTCCACTCCAGACCCTGTTTGCCTGTATCACCAGTGGAGGCTGCAGAACAGCAAATATTGCTGCCTGTTCCTTTCTCTGGAAGCTTCCTTCCATAGGGGCACCCACCTGATGCCAGCCAGAGCTCTCCTATATGAGGTGTCTGTTGACCCCTGCTGGGAGGTGTCTCCCAGTTAGGAGGCATGGGGTCAGGGACCCACTTGAGGAGGTAGTCTGTCCCTTAGCAGAGGTTGAGCACTATGCTGAGAGATCCACTGCTCTCTTCAGGGCCAGCAGTGAGGATCATTTAAGTCTTCTGAAGCTATGCTCATAGCCACCCCAGGTGCTCTGTCCCAGGGAGATGGGAGTTTGATCTATAAGCCCCCGACTGTGGCTGCTGCCTTTCTTTTAGAGTTGAGCTGGCCAGAGAGGGGGAATCTAGAGAGGCAGTCTGGTTACAGCTGCACTATGGAGCTGCAGTGGGCTCCGCCCAGTTCCAACACCAGGCAGCTTTGTTTACGCTATGAGGAGAAAACCACCTACTCAAGCCTCAGTATGGTGATGCCCCTCCCCTCTACCAAGCTCGAGTGTCCCAAGTTGACTTCAGACTGCTCTGTTGGCAGCTAGAATTTCTAGTCAGTGGATCTTAGCCTGCTGGGCTCCATGGGAATGGGATCAGCTGAGCACGACCCCTTGGCTTCAGCCCCCTTTCTAGGGGAGTGAATGGTTCTGTCTCACAGGAGCTCCAGACTCCACTGGGGTATGAAAAAATCTCCCGCATCTAACTTGGTGTCTATACAAACAGCTGCCCTGTTTTGCACTTGAAACTCAGGGCCCTGGTGGCGTATGCACCGTGTGGAATCTCCTGGTCTGTGGGTTGCAGAGACTGTGGGAAAAGCAAAGAATCTGGTCTGGAGTGTATGGTTCCTCATGGCACGGTCCCTCAGGCCCTCCCTTGGCTAGGGGAAGGAGTTCCCCCACCTAGTGATTCCCAGGTAAGGTGACACCCCACCCTGCTTTGGCTTGCCCTCTGTGAGCTGCACCCACTGTCTAACCAGTCCCGGGGGGATGAGCCAAGTACCTCAATTGGAAATCCAGAAATCACCTGCCTTCTGAGTTGATCTTGCTGGGAGCTGTTCCTATTTGGCCGTCTTGCCCAGAAGTCCGCAATTGTAGTTTCTAATCAGCATGAGTCAACCAGTGTAACTTACTGTGTATTTTTAGACATAAAAAGTAATTTTAATGTTTTTATATCCATTTAATATGAAGCCCCGGAAGATACAAAGATGAGTAAAATACAGTCCTTGAGCTTAAAATATAGTAAACTATGATTTTTAGCAAGGAAAACTAGCATAATTTATTATGATTCAATGCATAATTCCCATTTAATACTTCAGTGAAATATTAAAAATAACCAATGATCATAAAAGTATCAAAACAAAAGGAAAAATGTTTTACCTTTTCTCTTTGTAATAATGTAGAAAACAATCACCCTTACTTCTGATTTATCCAGCACAGCAATGACACACAGTAAGGGGTTGCAATATTTGCCAAATGCAAAAAATTAGTAGTCACGCAACATTTTAAGAAGGCATGAGATTTCCGAAAAAGAGCTATCCAAAGGTTCAGCAAGCTTTAGAAAATAGGATCAGCAAGAGAGTAGATTCTGAGGGAAGAGAAGCCAATAAAGGAGACAGGAAAAGTGAGATTTTGAGGTTTCAGAGGAGAGTTATTATTGTCGGGTGCCAGAGAAGAATGGCGTTTGAAGAAGTGCTGATACCTGTTTACAATGTGGCAACAACAGAACATCAGACTGGAAAGAAGCCATTGACTTTGCCAACAGGGTATACCTCAAGGATATTCACAAGCTTAGTTTCAGTAGGCTTTTGAGAGTAGAGTATGGGATATTGGAGAGAGAACAAGTAGTGACACTATAGATGTAGTGGCTAAGAAGTCCGGTTTTTCCACCAAGATGGCTGAATAGGAACAGCTCCAGTTCCCAGCGAGAGCAAGGCAGAAGGCGAGTGATCTCTGCATTTCCAACTGAGGTCCCAGGTTCAACTCACTGGGACTGGACAGACAGTTGGTGCCTAGAAGAAAACTTAGGCAATACCATAGAGAGCATGGCAAGGACTTCATGACTAAAACACTGAAAGCAATGGCAAGAAAAGCCAAAATAGACAAACAGGATCTAATGAAAAAGAGCTTCTGCATAGCAAAAAACAAAAAACTGTCATTAGAATGAACCAATAACCAATGGAAACAGAAAAAATTTTTGCAATCTACCCATCTGACAAAGGGCTAATATCCAGAATCTACACAGAACTTAAACATATTTACAAGAAAAAACAACCCTATCAAAAAGTGGACATAAAAGATGAATAGACATTTCTCAAAATGACATTTATGTAGCCCTTAGAGAAATGCAAATCAAAACCACATTGAGATACCATCTCAAGCCAGTTAGTTAGAATGTTGATCATTAAAAAAATCAGACAACAGATGATGGAGAGGATGTGGAGAAATAGGAATGTTTTTATACTGTTGGTGGGAGTGTAAATTAGTTCAACCATTGTGGAAAACAGTGTGGAAATTCTTCAAGGATCTAGAACTAGAAATACCATTTAACCCAGCAATCCCATTACTGGGTATATCCCCAAAGATGATGAATCATTCTATTATAAAGACACATGCACACATATGTTCATTGTGGCACTGTTCACCATAGCAAAGACTTGAAACTAACCCAAATGCCCATCAGTGATAGACTGGATAAAGAAAATATGGCACATATACACCATGGAAGCCATAAAAAGGGGTGAGTTCATGTTCCTTTCAGGGACATGGATAAAGCTGGAAACCATCATTCTTAGCAAACTGACACAGGACCAGAAAACCAAACACTGCATGTTCTCAGTCATAAGTGGGTGTTGAACAATGAGAACACATGGACACAGTGGGGGGAACATCACACACCAGGGCTGTCAGGGGGTGGGAGGCTAGGGGTGGGATAGGGGAGGGATACCATTAGGAGAAATATCTAATGTAGATGACAGGGTGATATATGCAGCAAACCATCATGGTACATGGATGCCTCTGTAACCTGTATGTTTTGCACATGTACCTCAGAACTTAATTTAAAAAAAATCTGGTAGGGAGAGGTAGAAAATGCATAGAAAAGTAACTGACCGGAGCAAGCAGACAGAAGAGCGAAGAGGAAGTGGGAAAGTGACTTAACACATTGGGTTAGGAGAATGTGATCCAAGATCAGAGTATGTGAATTGGAAAGTTTAGCTCAAAGTTTGGCTTCAGATTTTTATCTGACTCTAGAGGGGAAAACAAAAGGGTAGGAGGAGCAATAGCATCTTGATTTATGAGGAAACTCAAATCGGTATCTTAGCAAAGTAGGGTAAAAGGTGCTTATCCTGGGGAGTACTGGGAATTATGAAAAAAATCACAACAACCAACCATGCATTCTAAGGTTTTCCAGTGTCCCTGCCCTGATCCAGAGTACCATTAATTAGCTGTTGATTTCATGGCACTGCTGTCCCTCAAGAGCAGGTTTGGGAATAGAAGGCGACCAAGTTACTAGTGAAGAGTTCAGATAAGCAACAGCTCATAATTTAAATATTTCAATAATTGCCTAAACTCCCACCTTGTGTTTTGTAGATCTGGATATCGTTTTTATAAGCTCTCTGAAGAAAAACAAGTTAAAGAAGAGAGTACCAGTCAAATATAGATGTGGAAGATTTTTCTGTTGATAAGGACTGTGATGGATAGTTTTACTTGTCAAGCTGGCTTACACTATAGTCCCATTTATTCAATAAAACACTAATCTCGATGCTGCTTGCTAAATATATTTTGTAGATGTAGTTAACATCTACAATTAACTGACTTTAAGTAAAGGAGACCATCCTTGGTACTTTGGCCAGGTCTCATCCAATCAGTTGAAAGGCCTTAAGAATTAAATTGAGGTTCCCCTGAGGAAGACGAAATTTCGCCTCAAAACTGAACCATTGATTGGCCAGGTACGGTGGTTTATGCCTGTAATCCCAGCATTTCGGGAGGCTGAGGCAGGAGAATCGCTTGAACCCGGGAGGCAGAGGTTGCAGTGAGCCAAGATAGCACCATTGCACTCCAGCCTGGGAGATAGAGCGAGACTCCACCTCAAAATAAAAACCCCCAAAACATTAAACTGAACCATCAGTTCCTGTCCAAGAGCTTCCAGCCTGCTTCCCTGCCCTTCAGATTTTGAACTTGTCAGCCCTCATGATTTGTGTGAGCCCAATATCGACTCTCGTTTTTGTTTCTCTGGAGAGCACTAGGTGATACAGAGACCAAAGCTCAGACTACTGAAAAGAGAAGTTCTGATCTGTTTCTGCAACTATACAGTGTATCTATTAAAACTTATTGAAGAAAAATGAAGATTAAGGCAGGGGATATGTGGTAGGGGATGTGGGAGAGGGATTTTAACGTACCTGCACTGGTTTTACAATACCTGGTTTTAGTAGTTGATTTTTAGGCCTTTACTTACTTGGTGCAGGTAAGTTGAATGGGGATCAGATTCCTTGGATTAATCAGACTTCTTCAGTTCTGGGATTGTATCTCCTATTGACTCAAATGGTAGCATCAGAACTCTCAGTTAGAAATACAGCTTATGTCTGACAATTTAAATGATACATAGTCTAAAAACATTTGCCTAAGGGAAGGTTTAAACTATTCCAAGTGGATAAACTGGCATGTCTGAGTCTCTTGCTTTGTAGGGAAGTTGTGACACACCATATCATATACTGTGTGTGCGGATTCATATTTAATTTGTTCTTGTTTTTGCTCTTTTTGACACAATTTTAGCTTACTCATCTGTTAAACGTTACACATTTATCACCTTGTGGCACTGAGGCATTTATTTAATGTTGTGTTAAACACCTAACCAGGTGTTTCACTTTAAGTGAAAAATGAAAAATAATTACTCCTGAGTTTTAACATGCAGAAAAGGTAATATTTTTCATCAATTTCCCCCATTTATGGGCTATTAACATAAATAGAATACATGCTCATTGACATTTAAAATATCACTTTTAATGGGGTCTTTTGGGTTTCTTTGCTAAACAGATTTATTGCTTTTTAGGCAAATTATAGATGCCATGAAATACAGCAATAACCACTTAGGAATGGGCATGTATTCTATAGTATGGATGACTGATGCATTATTTTGTTAGTTACCCAAGTACCCAAGCTACATCACAGTTCTGAAAAAGAATTTCCTTGCTGTTCTCTCCCATGAAATCTTAAGAATATTGCTTTCAGGGAATTTAAAATACTGTTTCAGAGAAGCACAAAATTTACAATCATTTTTACATACAAGAAATGCTAATAAGAACATTTAAAAACAGTGTTCAGGTAACTCAGCCACCAAGCACTTTGTAATTTATTAGGTATATTTACTTATTCAGGTTAATAAACGACACGTTTGACATAACATCAGGCTGACCTTCTTTCTTGGCAAATACTACCTTAGTTCTCTAGAGCTAATTCTATCACCAGCCATTCTTTTCAAGGACAGCTTGTTATGATTCTCCTGGAAACAATTAACAGACTGTCATAGAGAATAACATGTACTTCATCCAAAATTCTTTATTGAAGAAGGCCCAGAAAACACAGTGATTTCAAGCTTTGACTGTTGAGATTCTTATTTTCAGAAAACTTTTCCTCTGTACTTAAATTTTAGAATATTCCAATATTATGAGAACACATTGCACTAGGAAAATTATTTTAAAAGGAAACCCATAATCCCAGAACTTTGGGAGGCCGAGGTGGACAATCACTGGAGCTCAGGAGTTCAAGACCAGCCTGGGCAACATAGTGAGACCTGGTCTCTAAAACATAAAATAATAAAATGAATAAAAGGAAATCCAGGTCATATCTTGCCTTCAGCCTACATTTCTACATTATTTCCACTGATATTTACTTTGTTGGATAACGGAAACTGATAGCTCATTTTTAACATATATAGCAGTCAAATCATCATAAAAGATGCATTTCAGCTTAATATTTGTGACTTCTTAATGCAGAAAATAGAAATATTGTGACCCTCCCACCCCTCATGAAATCAACAAGGCTTGAAATCAACAGGGTTTTCTAGCTAAGTATCTTTGTTAATCCAGATTGATCAAGCGAATCATTCTGCACCATTTTATTTCAGAATTATATTTGGGCCATAAACTCCTGTTAACGAAATTACCATAAAATTAATTATTACCTAATTAAGTACAAAGTTGGATTAGGAATTGTATGCAGAAAATTTTATACTCAAAGTCCTTTCTTTCTAAAACTTATAGTCTAAGGCAGGGGTCAGCAAACATTTCCTGGAAAAGACAAGATAGTAAATATTGTTGACTTTCTGGGCTACATGGTCTTTGTTGCAACATTTCAGCTATGCTGTTGTAGCACAAAACCATTTGCAGACAATATGTAAATAAATGACCTTGGCTGTTCCAATAAAACTATTTGCAAAAATAGGTGGTGTTCTGGGTTTGCCTACTTATCACAGTTTGCTAATTTTTCGTCTAAGAGAAAGTCTTGGCAAGATAAATACTATCATTTCAGAGGCCTTTGCAAAGAATTTGGAATAGGGACTCTATGTGGTAGCAGAACCAGGACAGAGAGAATCAAGGTAAAATAGCATCAACCGCTCAATGAGTTTAAGTCTCCAGGACACTGATTATATTCCAAAGCTTCTTTTTAAATCCAAAGTTGCTTTAATACCAGCAATAGTACTAAAGTAAACAGTATAAATCGATATATGCTTTATAGTTTACATAATACCTTCCTATATATCCTTTCTTATTAAGTCTGTTTCATAGATGAAGTGATTGTTGCAAAAGGCAATTCAATGGTACTAGAAACATCTTATTTTATTCCAAGCATTCAAAGTTTATTCTCTTGAAAGAACTCACAGTGAAAATTCTGTGAGAAATGAGAGTGAATGGGAGGAATACAGAACATGAAAGCCAGGCAGGTTTTCTTTCTCCTTTTTAAAGAGGATAAACATGTTTCTAGAAACCACAAACAGGTAAGACTTGGTACTCTTTTAGAACAGAATATTAGAAAAATTATTCATGAGCACTTTGAAAAGAAAGGATAAATACTATAAGCCATCATAGGTTGATTAAAAATTAATCATTTTTAGTTAAGCTTATTTTTTCCATGAAACAAGGTTATTATGATAGTCCCATAGAGTATTTTGAGTTTAGCAAGACACTACATAAAATGCCTGATGGAGATAAGCTGGTGAAATAGCACTTGGAAAATACCCCAGGATAATGTGTAGCTTTCTGAATATAGAACCAACAAGAGTTGACAAGTGAATTAGTATCACCATGCCACTGGACTCTATTTGTGACTATATTTAGAATGAGAGAATATGTCTGTGTATTAGTCCGTTTTCGTACTGCTATAAAGACTGCCTGAAACTGGGTAATTTCTAAAGCAAAGAGGTTTAATTGACAGTTCAGCGTGGCTGGAGAGGCCTTAGGAAACTTATGATCAATCACAGTGGAAGGATAAGAGGAAGCAAGGCACCGTCTTCACAAGGTGGCAGGAAGGAGAAGTACTGAGTGAAGGGAAGAGCCCCTTATAAAACCATCAGATCTTGTGAGAACTCACTATCACTAGAACAGCATGGGAGAAATTACCCCTCTGATTCAATCACCTCCACCTAAATCCCTTGACATAGGATTATGGGGATTACAATTCAAGATGAGATTTTGGGCGGGGACACAGCCAAACCATATCAGTATGTATTTTAAAGTCTTTAAAAATATCAGTATATCATGAATGAATACCAACAAAGTATGCCTATTAAATATATAGATTATAAGTGTTAGAGGAATGCATCAGGATTCAAAAGGATGTCAGACTGCAGATTTAGACTGAAGTAAGAGGAAATTTAATGGATATAAAGAGTTGAGCTTAGATTAGAAAAATGAAAAGAAAAAAAAATGATACCCGATAATTCTTTGAAGGATAGCAGGTAAAGGTTATGAGGAAGGAGATTTTGATTCAATTAAATGAAGAATATTTAATGATTATGGCTCTGCTGTGAAGGGATAACCCCCCTCTCATAGAGTGAAATGATGGGAAAACAAGCTTCAGAGCTGTGCTTTCTTTTTTTTGTGAGAGGGGGGTATACCCATCACCCGAAGATCAAGTTAAAAGGCAATTCCTGATGCAGATGGTCTGGGGAGGGACTTGATATTCCCTGTTTCTAACAAACTGCAGTGATGTCATTGTTGCAGTCCCTGACTACCCACATTCTGCGTGTAAAGGCTTTACGGTTCCACCCACCTGGCTCCACCACTTATTCCTGAGTTCCTTGGAACATACTTAACATCTCAATCTAATGTTTCTAACCTGATAAAATGGAGGTGGTAATACTTAGATGTCACGAGACTCTCGGGACGATTAAACAAGATTGTATGTGCTGACACATAATGAACACTTAATAAATATCAATTTGCTTTCATCCTTCACTTCCTTATTATAACTGAGCTGCGATGAGATGACCAACTGTCAGGAATACTGAAAGAGGGAGTCTCATGTTTTGCAAGCCTCTTACAAACAATATATTGTAAGCTGAGAAAGTTAGAGTTCAGTGGCTCTTTCCTGTCCTTTCCTGGCTTCATGTCTAAATTAGATACAAATTTGGTATCCACCGTTAACAACCACCCCTCCCATGCCCACCACAATTAGTCTTTGTGAAGGAGGTATCTGTGGATTGATCATAGGGTGATGGGCCTCAGTTTAGCTAGACAAGTGATTTCCTTTTCCCCAAAGGAGATAGCTTCCCTAAGCCATGAGTGCCACCTGATCCTGCAGCATCAGGATGCCCTTCCAAATCCCCCAGACTATGCCGAGCATTGCTTACTTGCCCTGTCTCAAAGGCCATTCTACTTCCAGGTTAAATTCTGAGCTTTCCCAGAGGTCAACCTGAAGCTTGTAAACTTGCCACGTTTCAGCTGGTGCTTAGGATTGCCGTGGGATTTGAGGATGCCTGCTAGTGTCCTGTGTGAGGCAAATCTTATGATTTTCAGTTTTCAATCTCCCTATTGATAGTAGTTAAGCACTGCCTCTTTAGTTAATGATAGATCCTGCTATTGAAGACAATAAAGCAAGAATTTTCATTGAATTTTTTCTGTGCTCACTTAAACTACAACTGTAGCCTCAATAGGAGAGAAAGCTCAGGATGGACCAACACACACATATCCCATGATTGACCGTCTCCCCACTCAAAGGGGTCTGCACGTGGGAACATGGGTTAGACTCCTTAGTGCTGGCTGAGGCCTATCAATTTGGTTTCATCAGCCCCCACCTGTCTTCTCCTTTCTTTCCTAGCTGCAGCTAAGATACCCCGAGGGTCACTGAATTTAGGATATCATTCACCTGGTTGCTGCAGTTTTCAGCCCAATGTTCAGCCTGGACTCTCTTGCTGACTGACACTTTGATAACCAGTTTCCAGTTCTTTTTTGACCTTTTCAATATGAAAAATAGCCAATTCTGTTTTAAAATATTTAGAGAACTATGTAGTTTAATTCTTATGTTGCTATCCAATCTCAGCTGTTCCTGAGGACTTTTGACAAATACACTTTTAGTCACATGTCCGCTCCTCTCTGCTCCACCCACCCTAATTAAGTGGGCTGAGGAAAGAGAGCATTTTTTTTTTTTTTTTAAATAAGAACCTTCGTTTCTGGTCTGAAGAAACTGATCACTCTGATTTGGCCAGAAGTCAATGCAACATATTTATCAGTATCTATCTGAACTTTTGAAGTGGTGCATTCCCATTATATATTCTTTCCCTAGTGGATTCAGCATTTTTCAGGCAAAAAGGAATAATATAGTTCATTGAGCTCTAAGGTAGATCACCAGCTCAGAACATGAATTTTAATTTGACTTCAGGTGTGGTTTTGTCCTCAATGGAAAAGCTTGGCTGCCTGTCATCCAAATGGGAGCAGAATCGGCCACTACTGTGTCCATTAATCAAGGGACACTGGTGTGTCCATTAACCGAGGGACCTTGATTATATGGTAGGAGAATTTTCCTCCCTCCCCCAAAACACTGTTATGCTTGAACTAATGACCAGGAATTTCTCTGGGAAAATCACGTTTTGAATTTCATTCCAGAAATAAGTACAGAAAATACATGCTAAAAATAAAATGGTTTACAATTTTTAAAAGCACACTATACAGTTTAAATTAGGATTAATGTGGGCAGCAGCTGAAGGACAAATAAGGGCTGGTCAACTGGTCATGGACACTCAGAATGGTTTAATAGCTTGTGAGAAACTTTGACAGCTTAGGAGACAGCTTTTATGAGCCAGGGCAAAATGAACTCACTGAAACCACTATTACTAGTACATGGATTCACACATACAGACGCTTACCAGAACTTGCACTCCAACAAATACCAAAACCTCCCAAATGAGAAACTGTTAGTAGCAGGGCAGACAGTCTGGGTTACGCATCTGCAAAAAATCTTAATCTGTTTTTAGAACTCCTTTGTATTCTTAGATTTTTAGTAAACTAATTACATAATTTCGATGAATTATTTTACTTCTCTGAGTCTCCAATAAATGAACAAAACAATTTTTTGAATGCCTATTTGTGTGTCGTTTTGCTAGTCATTTTGCTGGTGCTGGGGATAATAAAAATAGATGATGCTTATTTTATCCTTGTTATATGCAAGGCTAGGTGCCAGGCATTGTTGGAAGCCCTTAATACAAATCATCTGATGGAACTCTTACAGGAATCCTGTGGTCATAAGACTGTTAATGTGCTAGTTTGGGATATGGGAAAACTAAAGCCTGAGAGGTTAGTAACTTGCGACAGTCACCAGAGTTCGCACTCCAAACCATTACCTTTAATTGCCTCTCTGTGCTGTAAGCTCAGCAGTGCTTCTTCAAGTTGAATGAGCTTATGAGATACCTGGGATCTAGTTACAGTGTGGTTTCTGACCAGGACCATCTGCGTGGGGTCCAAGATTCTGCATATCTTGACAAGTTTTCATGTGATACCAGTGCTGCTGGTTCATGAATCACAGTGTGAATAGCAAGGCTCTAGACCTGCAGTTCATACCTGAGTTGGCATATTAGAACTATCAGGGCAGCTTTTAAGAACTTCTTTGTCCATGTTCCACCCTAGGTCACTGAAATCATAACCTCTGGGACTGGAACGCAGGCATGAAAATATATTTTAAAGATCCCTAAATAATCCTTATGTATCATGCTCTAGAAATCAATTTAGTAGCTCAAGAAGCAGTGTTAAAAATTAGAATAAAGTGTACTGCATTAGTAAGCAGTATTACTCTTTGAAATGTTTTAATATCCACTGTGTGTGTGCACAGTACATTTACGGTGTAAAATGTATTCCATATTGTAGGTCAAGGTAAAAAAAGTTTGAAAGCTACTTTTGATATTAAAATGTTTTTTCTCTCTTCTTTCTCCCTCTCTTTCTTCTATTCCTTCTTTCTACCCCCGTATTTTGTCTTATTCTTAAGAGAATTTAAGAGCCATTATAAATATCCATACTTTATTAACATCTTTTTCTTATCTGTAAGAAGCTCATCATCTACTGTGGGAGCTGAATATTTTACAATACAAAGGAGTAGCTGTTATACAAAATATATGAACTATTTTGGGAACCTAGATAAGGAATATGGTGAATTACTATTTAGGGGATTCAATGAAGGTTTCATCGAGGAATTGATATGTGCCCTTTGTTTTGAGTAGGAATTGGCAAGTTAAAGGGGAGGGAAAGAAATTCCAGCAAGAGGCATCCTTCTACCTCATGCAAAGGCAAGGCATGGTCTGGATTTTACTTGCAGGATTATGATAAACCTGGAGATCATGACAATCATGAGAGTCTGCTGAGGTGAGGGGCCATGGGGGCCATGTCTGAATAAAGTACTAGAAAGCTGTACACTAGAGTGGTCAAAGACAAAGAAGCTACAGCTCAAAGCTGGAGAAGTAGCCCCAAGCATTGGTTCTGAAGAAGAAAAGGAAGACTTCATGGTCTCAGAGAGAAATAAAATCAGGACCTGGTGGTGGGGTTAAATATGAAATTGATTAACATGAATAGTTTCAGATAAAGACCAGGCAGATGTCTTGACGTCAGAGCTTGTAAATTTATAGCCAAATAGACAAGTTTCATGAAAGGACAGCTGGGAGAGTTAATGTGGCTGGATGGAACACTGCAACATAAGGCGGCACATGGTAAGCTGGGACTTTATAGCGGAAGACATCTTACTCCAGGCTAAGGAATTATGTTTGTTTGTTTTTTTTTATAATCCTTTATGATCTTCAGAGGGAATGATTCCCACTATGAGGAGAGTGGCATAATCATTTTTAAAAAGATAACTCTGGAGGTAAAGTTAGGGTTCAACTGGAATGTAAAATGACTATTGCATTGATTGAGGTAACAGACAATAAGGTCCTGAATTAATCCAATGGCAGGGCTTAAGAAAGGAGAGAGAGATTTCTGAAGAGGGATTGTTCAGATTTATTAAATGCGGAGTTAAGAGAGAAGGAGAAATTTTGAGAGCTAGTGTTATGGTTCTAGCTTGGGAAATGGATAGCTCACCATACTATTAGCTCAGACTGAGAATGCAGGAAGCAGAGAAGTTGTGGACAGGAGCAGGACACATTTAAGGTGTTTTAAAGATGGACTGTCTGATACATAGTAGGGAATATTGGGTCCAGTGGAAGAGGAGCATATCACATAGACAAAGAAAGAATGAAGGAGCTGGAACAGACAATCTCTGTGACACAAGGTTGGGAATGTTAGATTGTCATCAAGAAAGGGTGTGGTTAAAACACAGGAAGTATTAGCTTACAAAAATCTGTATTCTTGAGTCATAAAGGAAATCTGCATAAATGACTGCTATTGAATTAAAGTAGTCCTCAAAAGTTACCTGAATTATTTTTATCATTATATTTTCTAAGAATATAAGGAAGATGAAGGTGAACTACAGCTGTATAATTTCTTTCTGTAATCACACTTTAGGCTAGAATAGTAATCTTGGTTTCATAGCAATCATTTAAAAGTGTTTTTCTTTTTTTCCTACAGAGAATGTTGTTATATAAGAAGCTAATCTATTTTAAGTAGGAGTGAATATGACTACTCATTGACAATTATAATAGATTCAGCAGGAAAAAAGATCAGTTATGTATTCTATTTTCACAATTTGGGGATTTAAGACTAGTTGTCTCAAACATCTTTCTATCAGGATATGCTCTAGACTTAACAAAGGTACCCAGGTTTACCCAAGTTATCATTTAGACAACAGAAGAATTGCCTATAAATACTGTCATCTTCCTTTGCCGAAAATAAATGTGCAAAATAAATCCAAGTGCCTGGCTTTTCAATGTAAGTGTATTACTTCAAATGCATGAGCACACTAAATAAGCAGAAGAGAAAACATTTCCAGGCCTAAAAATCTAGCAGTGCTTTTGCTCATTTCATGGGATGGATAATTTTAATGTAATTCTTCTACCAGGCAGATTTAAAACATAAATTTAACATGACAATGTAATAATAGGCTACATGAAAAATATTTAAATAATAAAAATCATACCTCATCCTAAATTTAATCAGTTATTTGTATTTTTCCGTAAAAACTCAATGTAAACAATATTAACAGTAATTCAAAATTAAAGTAATTATGTACTGTTCGAGTTCTATTTGACATTATTTACCTCTTTTTTCTCAATGCTTTCTCTTTCCCCAGCTTCCTTGTTTTAAATCTCCAGGAAATACTTGCCATTTTCTTTATGTTTTATTAGTCCTTTGCAAATATTTCAATATCACATTTTTTCACATTACATTTTAGTTTTTTAGACTGTGAACTTCCAGCAAGAAGGATACTGTGCCATTATTGTTGAATTAACCAAGAGGCTAAGAATGGCACATTGCACATAAAATTTTAGGAGAAATAATCTGATTTTTAGTATATTCCAAAAAAAGAGAGTATTAAAATAGTCATAAAAGGGAAAACAAGAACTTTGTTAGGTGTTCTCATCCTACTTGCATTATTTAGCATAATTTCTATTTTGATTTCCATATTGAGGCCATTACCTTTTTAATACTTTGGAACTCTAAAGGTCTTAATTCTGTTCTGTTTCTTTTTTATTTTTGTATCAGAGTCTAGCACTGTAGGGGACTTATAATGTTTGTTCAAATGTTCAAACTTACCATTTGAAAAGTTTTCTGCCTAAGGCAGATCTTAGCACAAGTTTGGAAACACTTAGCAAATAGACTCTCTCTCCTTTAAACTTATTCATAATACACTGTCTTGCCTCATTGCCATCTATCAGCCAATTCACCAACCAAGCAGCCAATCAACCAACCAAGTATTTACTGAGCCTTTGCTATGTACTCAGTGCTATGCTAAGTATGATGATGAGCACAATACGTGGTTTCATCATTAAGGAATTTCCAGTCTTTGATTTTTATGGTGGTTGCACTTGTAAGGCTGAATTGCATTTAGTAACACTTTTTTTTGGTACATTAGTTATTGAAACTAACTGGATATTTTGTTTCAAATGCTGCTCTATAACAAACAGGGTCCTGGAATAATATTTCTGCATATGTTATTTTCAATATTCTAATGCATCAGAACAGAACATATTTTTAAAGATAAGGCTCCATTATTTTATCTATGTTGAATATAATTTATTTGACAATGGCAAAATAATGAATCTTATTTTACTTTATCTTTGTACCTATCTCCTTTAACCTGTCTATGGCTTTTAGTTTTTTGTGCAGTCCCTTTAATAGTTACATAGGGATAACTATGATTTTTTGATAACATAGTAATAGTTCAGGGACGGTATCCATGCTGCCAGCTTAGAGAAAGTGAGTCCCTGAAATATCACGTTGACAAACGTGGCTTTATTTTCTTTTTGGCTGCTTCTACCTTGTATCTATATGTTGTGGTCTACTTTGGCTATAACCACAAGATTGACTACGTGAATAAATCCATCTCTGTGCCTCTATTTTTCTCTTAGACAAACAAGAGAATAAAATGTAAATTTGTGCATCTGAATGCGCATCCACGGAAGGTAACATAGCCTCATAGCCTCTGTCCAATTTAAAGGAATCTCGCATGACTGGGGAGGGTGTGAAATCTTATTCAATGTCCTCAGCACCATCTCACATGTATGATCACTATCTTTCTCAAGCAGTTTCTTCACTTGGTTTCCGGAACACGGAATTCTTCTAGTTTCTATCACAATGACTGTTCAGTGTGAGCAACTACACTAGCAATTGCCAGCCCCTTGTTCTGTGCCCTTTCTTTCTGGGAACTTTTATCTTCTCTGTTCGTACTTAGTCCATAGATAATCTCATCCAATCCCATGGGTTTCAATGTCATCTATATGTCAGTAACCCTCCCCTAAATCTGTATCTCCCGGCACAATGTCTCCTGTAAACTTCAGCCTCAACTACTCAATATTAGAACAGCCATAGTCATCTCAAACTGAAAGTGTATAAAACTGCTTCTGAGTCTTCACCATCTCAGAAATTGGTACCATTATTCAGGACAAAAACTTTGCAGCTGTCTTGGATTTCTCCCTCTTCTTACTCCAAGAATTCAAAAAATCCACCAGCCAATCCTGTCACGGCTACCTCCAAAATATATATTTACCCTGTTAACATCTCACCATTGCCATTGCTATTACCCTAGTTTCAGCTATAACTCTCTCTTTCTTTGGCTACCCTAATAGCTTCCTAACTGGTCGTCCTGCTTCTACTCTTGCCCCTGCGAGTCCATTTTCAATCAGAGTATTAAAAACCAGAGTAATGTTTTAAAAATACAAATTTTACTATTTTATTCCTCTGCTAAATGATTATGCCTTATATTTAGGATGAAAGCCACAAGAAGCCTTACTGTGGTCTATGAGGTCCTTCGTAAGCAGAGGCAACCATCTCTCTAATCTCACACCCTAATTCACGTCTCCTAACCAGCCTGTTGCTATCAGATCCAGCAAAGCATATCCTGAGGCCTCTGGAGTTTCCTTTGCATCTGCCTGGTGTGCCCTTGCCTAATGCCTTTTAGGTCTCTGATCAAATGCCCTGCCCTCTTAGGCCTTTCTTGAATATTCTACTCATGTATTCTGCTTTTTCTTCATAGCACTTCTGACTGACATAATAAGCAGGAGGGTCTTATTCATTTGCATTCTCTCTCTCCCACTAAAATATTCTAGGAAGTAAGGACTTCATTTACTATGGTATGCCTTGTACCTAGAATATTTTTTGGTACACGTAGATTTTTTTTTTCAATGAATAAACTGATATAAGCAGAATATAGAAGCATTAATTAAAGCAGGAATTAGTTCAGTCCATTTTCTCTGCAACATCCTTCTCCAAAATTAAGTAACTTCTAGTGGTTTTGGAAATGCTTGCTTAAGCATCAGAGGGAAACTTATGCTTGCAAATAAATACATGCTATCTGCTGAATGAATAGCTAGCTTTGGAATGGGCCAATACAGGAGTTGATGCCAAACAACCTTGAACAGCACAGTCAGTGTGGGAAGTGCTGACCTGGCAAAGCACAGTCAGTTCTGTTTAAGCAAGGAGCACTTTTTTATACAGGGCAGTGGAGGAGAGGTAGTGTGCTATAGGTCACTACAGTGAATAGCATAGAACACTATGAAACTACAGCTACTTCCTTAATCTCTCTAAGCCTTTGTTTTCTCAAACATTAAAGGAGGCTTACAGCAAATCTTTGATGAAGAAGAATTATAAATAATTTATGTAGTTGTGTAAGGTGGTGGAGCATAACTTTCTGCTGTGAAACTGTGGGCTGCACAAATGACTTCCTTCCAAAGAGTACCAATGGCAAAGGGAAGACAAAGAGCAACTTTATGGTAGATAAACCTGACAGACACTACGCTAGCAAGGTGATAAAGATTAACATTAACAAGGAATGTCATGTTGATAGAACATACTTTCCATATGAGGTGGTGAGAATGGCATTTTACATCTGTGGTCTTCCTCACAAAATTCAATAGTCCCAGTATAATCATGAGCAAAACATCTGACAAATCTCAAATTGGGGAGCACTCTACAAAATTCCTGAACAGTATTCATGAAAATTGTCAAGGTCATCAAAAACAAGAAAGTCTAAAAAACTGTCATGGTTATGAGGAGTCTGAGACATGACACCTAAATGCAATGTGGTATCCTAGATGGGATCCTGGGATAGAAAAAGAACATTAGGTAAAAACTAAGGAAATCTGAATAAAAAGTATAGACATTAGTTTATACCATATCATTGGGTTCATTAAGGGTAACAAATGTACTATACGAATGTAAGATGTTAACAAGAAGAGAAATTGAGTGTTGGGTATATGGGAGATCTCTGTACTGCCTTCACCATTTTTCTATAAATCTAAAACTTTTTTTGTGTATGTTTGTTTTTTTGAGACAAAAAACAAAAAACTCTGTCACCCAGGCTGGAGTGCAGTGGTGTGATCTTGGCTCACTGCAATCTCTGCCTATCAGGTTCAAGTGATTCTCCTGTCTCAGCCTCCTGAGTGAGTAGCTGGGACTACAGGTACATGCCACCATGTCCAGCTAATTTTTATACTTTTGGTAGAAACGGGGTTTCTCCGTGTTGGTCAGGCTGGTCTTGACCTCAGGTGATGCACCCGTCTTGGCCTCCTAAAGTGCTGGGATTACAGGCGTGAGCTACTATGCCTTGCTAAAACTGTTTTAAAATACAAAGTTACTTTTAAAAAAGGTTTATTGAGAAGATCAAAGTAAAATAACGTGTGGAAAATTCTGAACCCTACCACATCTTAAAACTATTTTTTACTGGTTGCTTACTTGAAGAATGAGTCATATTTCAAATTTGTCACAGATGCCCATTACATGAAATATGCTACTCATCGCAGTAACAATGTTGCTATCTAGTAGGAAGGCTAAGTGAGGTAGAAAATACCCCATAATCATTAAAACTTTTAATGGCTGTAAACATTATAGGACTACATGAAAAATGCTTATGATACAATGTTTAGTTCAAAGTAGGTACAAAATTACATGCACATTACGATTATGGCAATTACCAAATAATTCGAAAGAAGTACAGAAAAATGCTACAGGGAATATGCCAGTGGGTGTGTTATATATGGGCGATTCCTTTTTTTTTTTTTTTTTTTTTTTTAGGTTAGCCACTATTCTGTTTTTTTTTTTATTTCCAACTTTAAGTTCAGGGGTACATGTGCGGGATGTGCACGTTTATTACATAGGTAAATGTGTGCCAAGGTGGTTTACTACATAGATCATCCCATCACCCAGGTATTAAGCCCAGTATCCAGTAGCTATTCTTCCTAATCCTCTTCCCTCCTCCTAACCCTGCCCTCCAATAGACCCCAGTGTGTGCTGGACTCTTCTTATTCCTTTTGTTTTCTTCTTTTCCTATAATGTGGGTATTGTATTTAAAATGACAAAAATGAATACAATTAAGATGTATATGAAAACAATAGCAATCAATCAAAAAAAGTAGAGAAACTTTGCATTTCAGTATATTAATCACAGCATGAGTAAAATTTTTCTTTTTCATCATGGGATCTTTATCTGGGGTTCTGGATAAAATTCAAGGGGTTTGTGAACTTGGATGACAAAAAAAATTACATCTTGCTTTTCAGGTAATTCTAACAAAAAATATACCTTCTTTTCAAATTTATAATTGAAGCATCTCCTTCAATTGTAAATATTTGCCACTAACAACAGTAGTGTAAGCAGAACCTGTATCTTTGTTATCCACAGAAATCACAGATATTTTTATATTATAGCTCTTACAGATCTCTCAAAATAACTTTTATGTTAATTACCATATTACAACAGCTATTAATTACACTTGCTGCTGGGTCTTAGTATTTAATAATTTAATGAAGAATCAAAAATGTTACTATATCACAAATTTGTGTTTTAAAAATATTTGGTTAATATCAGTATAATTGTTTTTCTATGTAATCCTCTGATTTCATGCACTTAAAAGCATCATTCTGAGAAGAGGCAACAGGCTTCACCAGACTGCCAAAGACAATCATGGCTGAAAAAGTTTAGGATGTCTGATTGAAAGAAGGCTGAAAGCACCATCATAAACAATTTGAAATTTCAGGTTGCATTTTTCTATGAATTTTTATGTAAGTAAAATGGGACCTTAGTGGACATCCTCAATAGCCCATGGTAGCACTAGATAATAAATATCAAACCCATTCACAGGTAGAAGTCAAAACTCTACCAATTAAAGACACCCAAAATGGGGACGAAAGTTGATATACATAAGTTAATTTCTATCCTTTCCAAATTAAAAATATGGTGCCTAATGGGCTGTGATTTGGTGTCAAGGAAAGAACTTATTCCCCAGGGAACATAGCAGAAATATTTTACATGGAAATGTTATAAATCTGAGTGCTACTACACTACAAACATTCTATTTTACTATGTATTTGCAGGTTTTCTTTACGAAAAACATACCTAAAGCTCCTTGGAAAGGAGTAACAATATTTGACTTCCTGCTTTCTGAATAGGTTTTCACATGATCTCAACTGGGAGGTATGCTTATTACAAATGATCAAAGATGATGGTGATGGTGATGATGGTAGCCAAAACATATTGAATCTGGCACTGTACTAAGTAATTTGTATGTATTATCACAATAACCCTGTATGGTGGTAATTAAGGTTAAATTCATTTTAAAGATGAAGAAACTGAGGTGCAATATATTATAGAGTGAATGATGGTAACTAAGGGTCAAACCCAGATCACTGTGATTCCAGGGACTAAGCATTTAATGACCATGTCATACTTCTGTGGGTGCTAATTTAGAAAAGAACATCCCTAGACTATGGAATGATTTTGGCTTCTACAGCTTTAAGATGCCAGACATAAAAGCACTACATGAGAAAAATCTGGAGCTAGTGACCAGGAGTCAGATCAGAAGCTAATCCAAGAGATACAAAGCTTTCAAGAAAGATCAGTGAATTTCAGGAAAAACGCTTCCATATCACAGTCACATTCCCGACAAAATGTCTCTGACACAAATGCTCTTAAGACACTCACAGTACAAACATGTTCCCAGAGGAGCAACATGCTGTGAATCCATCAACGTATTTGGTGGAATTGGGCCTACGAGACTCGGGCAACACAAGAACCACTTAAAGACTTATAATGCACAATGATTTCCGTAATGCTTTCCCTTTGGAATTCAGGGAATTCTGCCCCAGACATAATTTGAAATGCTTAACATGAAACATATCCTTCACACTTCAGTTTGGTTTTTGTTCGTCTCCTTGTTTCTTATTCATTCTCATATTTGGCTGATGAGCTGGAAACTTTTCTTCTTTTATTTTGTCCTCTGAAGTGTTATGCTAGCTTCCTGGAATTTGGATCCAATACCAATCTCAGCAGCTTTATACTGCATTCAAAAATTGCAATACATTTTTATTCTATGCTTATACATATAGAGTATGTGCTTACAATCAGGGGTTCTAGAGCCAGACTACATGAATTCCAATCCTGGCCTCATCGTCTTCAGGCTGAGTGACTTTGAGCAAGTTATTCATACCTCTTGTTCCTCAGCATCCCATCCTATAAAATGAGGGCGAGAACAGCCTGCCTATTCAAAGGGTTATCATGAGAACTAAATGACCTACTGCACGTAGAGCCCTGGGCACAGTGTCTGGCACATAGTGAGTGCTAGCTAAATGTTAGTGATTATTACCATTACATTTACTAGACCGTAAGCCCCATCAGAGAAAACATTTATATTTTGATCATTATGATATTTATAGCATCAAATATAGTGTCTGACACAACGTAGATGCTCAATAAATATTTATTGAATTAAATATTAAGCTGAGTCAGCTATTTCTTCCTATTTGTACCATTTCACATTCCTTTCACAGTCATATGTCAAACTCAGTGGACTATGGAAAAGTTCCATATAAATGCCTTGGCCACATTGTTATAATAAAGAAAAAAGAAATCAAAAAGAGCAGTTTTTAATGCTTAATTTCATTCCCAAACACCTAAGGAATATAACGTGGCCACCAGGTCTTTTAGTGTGGTGAATATTTAAATTTTTTATCTCAATCTGATGTCCAGGTGACCTGAAACATATTTTATACAGAACAGGTTCCATCTGAGATCAAGCTGTAGTTAAAATATGACCTTTGATTTCACTCTCTGCACTCTCTATTCTGCTTCGATGTTCCATGAAACCACGTAGTTTACATTAGTACAAGGAACATAAGCAGCTTCAGCTGGGATCTCATTGCTGCCATCCATCCACCCCCTCCCATTTATTGAGTACCTAACACATTTCAGGCACTGCCCATGGTGCTGAGGCACTAGACACAAAAGGCAAAAGCCCCTTTCTTTAAGGCACTCAGTGGTCTAAGTTTCTTCAGGAACCAAGTGGGATATAAACAGATAAAGAGGCAATCCTAAGTATGTGATAGAAACCATGGCAAAATAGAAACAACCCTAACTCAAACCAGGAGTCAGGGAAGGGAAAGATTTGGCAGAAGTGATATCTGAACTGAGTTTGGAAGAATGATCAGGAGTTGCTTGCTAAAGAGCTCCCTCCAGTTGGGCATAGTGACTCACTCCTGTGATCCCAGCACTTTCAGAGGCCAAGGCGGGTGAATCATCTGAGGCCAGGAGTTTGAGACCAGGCTGGCCAACATGGTGAAACCCCATCTCTACTAAACATACAAAAAATTAGCTGGGCGTGGTGGTGGGCGCCTGTAATCCCAGCTACTCAGGAAGCTAAGACAGGAGAACTGCTTGAAGCCAAGAGGCAGAGGCTGCAGTGAGCCAAGATTAGCACCACTGCACTCCAGTCTGGGCAACAAGAGCAAAACTCCATCTCAAAAAACAAACAAAAAGCTCGCTCCTCCTCCGGAATCATCTGGATATCTTTAAAGCATCAGAAACTTACCATGCTCAAAATAATAGTTATCATTGTCTTTCTGCATGCTCCCTCCCACCCCACATTTTTATAGTTCCAAATGAAAGAGTTGGAACTGTGTCTAACAACCTTATTCTCCAAATCTAATCATTTGTAAAGCACTGTGTAGTCAGCATCCTCTCACATTACTTTTAATCTTCATTTACTTTCCTTTTTCCAGCCCAACTTAGATTTTCAAACTTACCTCCCACAAGTTTCCAGTCACCATATAAGTGATTGGTAAATGGGGAAGCACTATGCAAATGTTAGGGGTTTATTCTAATTAACAATAATTCCCCTGGTGATCTCATCTACTCGCATGGTTTTAAATACCATCTATACAATGATGAGTTCCAGACTTATATTTCTAGCTTTGACCTTTCTCTCACAATTCAGACTGAAAATCTCGCTGCCTACTCACTATCTTCACTTAGATGTCTAATAGGTATTTAAAATTTTATCATCTCCCAAACTCATAATTCCTACTCCCGCACTCCCCATCAAGCTAATCCTTTAATAGTCTTCCCCAATTCAGTTGGTGGCATCTTCGTTATACAGTTGTTCTGCCTTAAATTCTTACTTTCCTCCTGTAAATCTCCCTCTTAACACATCATTCCATTAGCAAATCTTCTCAACTCTACCTTCAAAAACTATCCTGACTCTTAGACTTCCATTGCTGTCATACCAACCTGGTGCACTTGGACTACTGCCTTCCTTCCTGTCTGTTTCTGTTCTCCTGCAGTGTATCCAACAATTTCACAGCTTTCCACCTCACTCAGAATAAAGTCCAGATCTTTAACAGGGCTCATGCTGTCTTTCAGACATCATCTGTCGCTCTCCTTAGCTCTTGTCACTCCAGCCAAGGATGCTCCTGCCTTTGCCCTTCCTGTTCTCTCTGCCTAGAAAGCTCTTTCCTCTGATAGTTGTGCGGCTTGCTCTTTCCTTTTACTTAGGTTTTCATCAGATGTTACCTCTTTAGAAAGACCTTTCCCAGTCTCCCTGGAAAACAGCAACACATGGTTGCTTAATCACCTTAACCCTACTTTATTTTTGTCATATTTCTTCATGGCACCAATATTTCTTGAATGATCTAGGTACTGTCCGGATGCTGAGAATATAGCAGTAAACAAAATAGGCAAAAATCCCTTTGTTTCATGTGCTTACTTTTCACTTGAGAAACAATAAGTGAGCAAATTAAATGGCATGCCAGAAGATAGTAGCTTCTATGGTGGAAATCAAAGCCAGGAAGGGGGATAAGATGTACTGGGAGAAGAACAGTAGTTGCTACTTAAATAAGGAAAGCTTGCCTGATAGGAGGCTACAGAGATCTTAAGGAGTGAGGAAACTGAGCCTTGTGAATATCTTAAAAAGTATCTCAGGTGGAGGGAACAAGTGCAAAGCCTTGTGGCAAGGTCATATTTGATGGTTCCAAGAGCATCCAGGAGACCAGCGTGGGTGGAATGGAGTAGCACTTCTACCACCTGCCATTCCATTAGAGATTGATTTGGTTTTTATTGCTGACCTCTTTACACCAGAATGTTGGCTGCATAAGGGCAGTGTCTTTTTTTTTCTTTTGAAACAACAACAACAACACTTGCACCTGAGAATTCAGAACTGAGCCTTGTTCTGGTGCGGACTCAATGAATTGTCATGCACTATGGACAAACATCACTATTCACAAGCCCTTAACATGCCCCATGTATTTTGCCTTTCTTCTCTTATTTTTTCCATCTGGAATGAAGCTCTGTCTTTCAAAAAGCCTACCCTTCAGGACACTCCAAAGCTACTGCTTTAATGAAACCTCACTTGGTTGGCTCTCAGCTAAACGTCATTTTTGCCTCTTTTGTACGGCGATAACTCTTTGTACTATTGTTGTTGCCGAACAGAAAGCTCCATGAGACAGCGAGCATGCCTATTTGACTCCTTGGGGTAGTGTGCCAGGGTAGCATGGTGCCTAATCATATGTGCCAGGTGCTCAGTAAATAATGAAATAAATGACTATCTCTTGAAGGCAGTGAATTACCTTATGACTTACCATATCCAATTAAAATTGCTACTGTGTTCTATGGTAGTATGCAAAGTAACTCAAGATCCCTAGAATTTGGTCACCGTCTCAGGTTTTGAAACCCCTTATCCAACTAGCAATGTAACCATGAGCTCCAGCCTCCTGTGCAATGGGGACTCGGAAATTCTCTAAAAGGGCACCACCCTTTGCATTCTCCATGGAACTGTATACATGAAAGAAGAACTTGTTCCTTTTCTTTCCAATTCAGCCATAGATTTTTCTCTATCTTTAAGCATACTTGATTGGCAATATAGTCTTTTCAAAACTAAGTCAATTAGGAGCTTTAGTTTAAAACACTGTTTTAAATCTGCAATACATTTCTAGTCATTTACAAATAAATGTAGTATCAAGGAGAAACCAATACTTGCTAGTAACAAATAATGTGGCATAACTTTTGCTAAATATCTTTCGCCTTAAATAACTTGGCCTTTCAGAGAACTCACGTTTGTTTTAATTAGGCAGAAAAAAATTCACATTTTGGACAACTTGAATCAGAAAGTATGAAAATACTCATTGCAAGCGGCTGATGTGGTAACAAAGAGAAGACCACCTGTGTTTGTTGAACTGAGCTGAAGTGGATGTGATAATGTAGTTTCACTTCATTGTTATCAAAGACTTGAAAGGCTTCTTTTTAGTTAATTGAAAGGCTAATTAGCAGGTCTTTTTAAGGACAAGCAAATCTAAGTTGGATTTTCTTTTATTTCCTCATCCAAGCTCTTCTCTCCCTCTAATCATCAGTAATATGAGTAATGAACTCAAGCAAAGCATGTCAGATGGTATAAAATGGGTTATATGATGTACTTTTCCTAGAGGGTGGCATCTAAAATAACAGCACTTTGATACGTTATTGTTCCTTCAATTTAAACCCATTTTAACTTGGCCATTGCTTCGCTAGTTGACACTGGTTTCTTGTCCACATTCCAACTATGTGCTATCTAGAGTGTTCTTGCCTTTGAAACTGTCATCAAGTCATTTAAATAAAAGACATACTGCCAAATATTAATGAAGCTTATTAGTTAAATGCTATGATGCAGAATATCCCCAGGACATAAAATTACGGTTTTATGCACTAATTTCAGAACCAAATGACTGTATTCTCCATTTGCCGAAATACTAAATGATGCTCTAAATATTGGAAGTTCTGGAAAGTGGAGTGAGTGGGCTACCATTTGACACATGTTCCCAATGGGCATTTCTACCCTGACTTAATAATTCACTTCTGAGTCCTGAAAGTCACTGCTATGGTTTTAAGACTTATGTTTATGCGATGTTAGCAGATTGAAAGCCAGTGCCAAGTAACTTGTAAATGAGAAATTTTTGAATACTTTCATCAGCATTTTATATCCTTTTTAAAATAGTCAAGTGAACAGAAAGACACATA
Source organism: Cebus imitator (assembly GCF_001604975.1). NCBI lineage: Eukaryota > Metazoa > Chordata > Mammalia > Primates > Cebidae > Cebus > Cebus imitator. The sequence continues at coordinate 8,757,070 of NW_016107341.1, read as the reverse complement.
TATCCAATTCAGGTTTAAACATTTTGAGCCATCATTGCCATTATTTCCAGAGCACATAATGTACCCAGGAAAATTAAATTGTTTCATTTTCATAATTTCTGTAATCATTTGTCAATGTAAGTTGAACTACCTGAATGCTAATCTCATACTAAAGAAAAGAAGAGAGGATTTACACTTATGTGGCATAAATTCATCTTTGTCGGTTCTATAATTTTAGATGACTTCATACCCAAAGGACAACTTTTGAAATATAAAAGGTAATTTTATTTATACTTGGAAAAGAATTTTACATATTTTTATTCCCATTACTGCTATATGAGTTGTTAATTATGCAGTTAATCATTAGAACAATAAAAACTTGTTACCGGCTGTTTTTTTTTAGGGGGGGTTGGAAGCTGAAGGAAGAGTTACTGACCTTTAAATAGATGCAGATACTTTATGGTACAAAAATACTAATATTATTTACTCTTTTGGATACTATGTCTTTGCCAGGTAGTGATAGTGTAGCTCATAAGTCTTAGTTATATAGATTACCTATTGCAAAACTCATATTACATGTGGTTCTACATACAAAATATGCATGGGGCTTCCCTGTGTACCTAGAGAGCTTACACTATAGTCTTGTAACAGAAAGAACATTATCAGATAACAAAACGTGAAGCAGGAGTATTGTCCCATGCCTGGTCAGGAAGGTAACAGAGTAAGTTTGAGCTGCAGTAATTAGGGAGAAATTTCATTACAGTCATAGGATTTGAGGTAGACTTAATGAATTTAAGCAAAGATGAGGAGAAAATCCCTTTCCAGACTGACTAAGAGTTGATAACCTAAGCACCGAGTATATGAGAATTAATTGTACTATTTTCTCTACTTCTATATATGATTAAAATTTTCCAGAATAAAAGCTTCCAAAAATCCTTTCAGGAATGACTAGAATGAGCAAAGATAAGAGGAATCTTTGAAGAGAGGGGCCCTTATTATTTCACCTAGCTGCCTCTGGCACCTTGCTTTTGCAAGTAAGTGAAATGGGGTGAGATTTTGAGAGGCACTGGATAAGAGAATTAAAGACTTGAATTCCAGTTAGGTCATTGGGAATCACTTTGCTGAATCAAAGAGAACCAAGCCTCGCTTTTAATTATGTGCAATGAATTTCTAATATTCAGCATTTTCTCCTACCCTATTGATGGTGATATTCACTGTCAATGTTATTCAGTGCCAGTGGTGTCTAGCGGGGGAGGTGATGTAGGAGAGTTTGCTTGTTGCTGCTAAAACTTCTTTGGGAAGACAGCATCTAGGTTGAGTCTCTGTGATTCAGGTAGCTGGTTCTCAGCCCGTTTGGACACTATGGGGCCACCATGAAATGGTCAGACTCAGTGATACTCAGACACTAGGAAGGGAGACCAATGTACAGCAAACTGTCAGCTTAGTCATTCAGAGTGGGATATCCTCTTTTCTGTTCTACTTCTGCATACTGAAGTGTTTGGAAAAACAAAAGCCTTTAATTTAGTAAGGGCTTAGAACAAGAGAATAGGTAGAATCTTTAAGGAGAAGGCATCTAGCCAGCGTGAGGTCAGACCCATGTTTATTTATTTTTTCTCTGGAAAAGGATGGAGGCATAGTAGTCTGCTTCTCTATACCCCATTCTCTTTGCCTACCGTTTTTCTTCTGTATTACTCCCTTCCTTTTCAGATGCTCCATTACTATGTTAACACTGAAGTCCATGAGAATCTCACAGACAAGGTACCTTGTGGGCAGGAACCTCTTTAGGTCTTTGCTTGAAATCCCTTTGTAAGTCAATATTCTGCTGAGTTAGGAATCAGTCTCTTGGGGAATTGCTTCAGGTTTTCTTCATAATATATGCTGTTATTTTAGTATACTTATACTATGGGGCTTAGAATTTTGAGTGAATGAGTGAATTAGCAGATAGATCAAAGAAAGAAAGAAAGACTATATACTTACTATGGGTGATAGAGCTAGATGTCATTTCCCTCGCCACAAAATTTAAAAAATAAAAAGAAAAGAAAGAGACAGACAGACAGACAGACAGTCTATATACTTACAATGGGGGAGAGGTGACAGAACTGGATGCCACCCCCTACCACAATTTACCCATAGTAAGTATATAGTCTTGTCTTGTTCATTCGTTTGTTTTTTCTTTCTTTTTTTTTCTCTCTCTCTTTCTTTCTTTCTCCCTCCCTTTGTTTCTCCCTTCCTCCCTCCCTCCTTCTCTCTCTCTTTCTTTTTTTTGTGGTGGGGGATGGCATCTAGCTCTGTCACATATAGTATATACATAGCTTTTCTTTCTTTCTTTTCCCTTCCTTCCCTTCTTTCCTCCCTCCCTCCCCCTCCCTTTCCCTTTCTCTTCCTTTCTTTCTCTATCTAGCAATTCACTCATTCATTCAAAATTCATTAACAGTACACTATGTGTAACACATTACAATACAATTTTTCAAATGTAGTAAGTTGTTTAAAAATGATTATTTGAAATCACAATGAGATATCACCACAGACTTACCAGAATAACTATAACTAAGTAAAAAAATAACAGATACTGGTGAGGCTGTGGAGAAAAGGGAATGCTTACACACTGCTGGTGGGATTGTAAATTAGTTCAGCCATTGTGGAAAATATTCTGGAGATGTCTTAAATAACCTAGAACTACTATTCGACCCAGCAATCCTATTACTGGGTATATGCCCAAAGGAAAATAAATCACTCTACCAAAAAGACACATGCATTTGTATGTTCACTAGAGCACTGTTCACAATAGCAAAGACATGGAATCAACCTAGATGCCCATCAAAGGTAGTTTGGATAAAGAAAATATGGTTCATATGTACCATGGAATACTATGCAGCCATAAAAAAGAATTAAATAATTTCCTTTGCAGCAACATAGATATAGCTAGAGGCCATTATCCTAAGTGAACTAAGGCAGGAACAGAAAATCAAATACCACATATTTTCACTTTTAAGTGGGAGTTAAGCATTAAGTATCTGTGAACACAGGGTAATAATAGATACTGGGAACTACTGGGGGAAAATGACTGAAAAATTGCCACTGGGTACTATGCTCACTACCTGGGTAAGGAAATCATTCCTACCTGAAACATCAGTGTCACACAATATACTGATGTAACAAACCTATACATGTATCCCCTGAATCTAAAATAAAAGTTGAAATTATGTTTAAAAATGTAATTATTAAGGTCTTTCAGTAGCACAATGGAAAAAGCATAGAACCTGGAATCAAGAGCCTGAGGTCAAGTTCTGGCTTCCTGGCTGCATGATCTCTAACAAGCTATGTAACCTCTTTGAGACTCCATCTTTTCTTCTAGAAATTAGGATGACAATAATATTCTTTTCATTGAATTATTGAGAAGATCACATAAAATATTTTATGTAAAAATCCTTTGTTAAGTTTAATGTAGAGAAGAAATGTTATCATTATTATCATTTTTACAGTAGTAGTGGTAGTAACACTGGCCCTTTTGTTTGATACCTAGTGTCTTTTGGAACATTTGTATGATTCTTCCTGCTTATCTTCTTCATTTTCCATAAAAGCAAAAAATTATTCTCACATTTTAACTAATTAAAATAAGTTATTTTATGCACTTGCATTTTCAATACATATTTTAAAAGTACATCAGCAGCCGGGTGTGATGGCTCACACTTGTAATCCCAACACTTTGGGAGGCCAAAGCGAGCAAATCATGAGGCCAAGAGATCGAGACCATCCTGGCTGACATGGTGAAACCCCGTCTCTACTAAAAATACAAAAATTAGCTGGGCGTGGTAGCACATGCCTGTAGTCCCAGCTACCTGGGAGGCTGAGGGAGGAGATACGCTTGAACCCAAGAGGCAAAGGTTGCAGTGAGCCAGGATGGCACCACTGCACTCCAGCCCGGTGACACCAGTGAGACACCATATCAAAAAGAAAAGAAAAAATGTACATCAGCACTGCTATTCTCAATTACTTAGTAATCATTGGGATAGTTGATTTTCTAAATTCTAACTTCTTGAGTAGATGAACACTGAGTAGAGTAGAATATGACAAATTGAAATGATGTTTCTAAGATGTTGCTTGTTTGGAGTAAAGATGCTGGGATTAGGGATGTCTAGTAAGATGAGATGACAAGGATCTGGACCAAGGTGGGACATTGAAAATATACAAAATTCAATGCATTCAAAATAAATTATAAAGGAAGAATGGACAAGCTTAGTAACAAGATTAAATGGAGATGATAAAAGAGGAATGTTACATCTGTAGGATATCAAGCTTGATTACCTGGAGGATGGCAGTACCACCAATAAAAAAGGGTCACTTGAAAGGCTAAGCTATTTTGATAAGGGAATATAGCCCAAGAAATTGACTTTTGTTATAGACATGTTGATATTTGATATAATGTTGGCAGAATATTTGGTGATCATTTCTTAAAAGCACTTGGAAATATGGAATCATAAATCAAAGTAAAGATCAAAGGTGAAGATGTGGCTTTGTGTGTGATGAGATAACAAATAATGGTCACGGGTAATAACGATGACTTACCACGTGACAGGGATTGTTCTCAGTGTTTTCTAAGTGCTAACTTATTTTTCTTTTTACATCAAATAGTATATCAAATTTATTGATGAGAAACTTAAGGTAAAGAGATGCTAAGTAACTCACCTCACATTACCCAGCTAATAAGTAGCTAAGCTGGGTTGACAATGGATGAGCTTCTTCAGGAAATAAAAGAGAAAGAAAAACAGAATATGGAGTAAGAGGCAATCCCCACGGACAGTGGAAAGATGAAAAAGAAAGCAACCAGCTTCCAGTAGCAGTGGGGAGGTCTAAAAACAGGAGCAACAGAGCAATGTCATAGAACAAGGGAAGGCAGAGTTTCAAGGAGAAGGGTGTGGTCTGTATCATTAAATACTTCAGAAAGTTCAAGAGCAACGACTCAAAGTCTCTGAACTTGGCAGTACTGATGATACAGGAGTCTGGGTAAAGAGAGGTTTTAGAACACAGACTGCAGAGGATCAAGGGGATGGATCTAAAGAGAGGAAGTAGTAGGGACAGACTAATTTTTCATGGCATTTTCCTGTAAAATAAGAGAATGATAGCATAAAGAGACAAAAGGAGCAAATGAAACATTTCAAATTAGAATGTCATCTGATGCATGAGAGCCTGTCAATGTGGTCATCTTTTCTTGATCATAACTCTAGATCAGTAGAGGTAGAATATCTTTGTTAAGTGCTCACATACTGATAACACATTTAGATTTTCTTTTTTGTCTTTAATTAAAAAATTAATATGCAAACTTATGACATTTTCACAATTTTTTTTTTTTTGAGACTGTCTCACGGTGTCATCCAGGCTGGAGTGCAGTGGCATGATCTCAGCTCACTGCAACCTCTGCCTCCTGGATTCAAGTGATTCTCCTGACTCAACCTCCCTAGTAGCAGGGATTACAGGTGCATGCCACCACACCTGGCTAATTTTTGTATTTTTAGTAGACAAGGTTTCACCATGTCGGCCAGGTTGATCTCAAACTCCTGACCTCGAGTGATCTGCCCGCCGGCCTCCCAAAGTGCTGAGATTACAGGCATAAGCCACTGTGCCTGGTGACGAATTCTTAATCTGCTAAAGGAACAGAAGGGACCTATTAATCTTAATACAATTTTACATGAAATGGGCATTTATATATTGGAAATCAAAACAAATTTGGATGAAATGGAGGCTGTGGAAAACTTCATACAAAAAAAGTTGTTTTATTTTCAAACATTTGTTTTCCTACAATTAAATTAATAAATAGGAACATTTAAATATGAAAAATTAGGGTCAAAATGAAATTTAGGTATTTTAAGAATGAACATCAAACCTAAACTTCTTATGTAGCAGAAACATCCAGTTCTGCAATGTATAATGAGTATAGGTGAATTGTAAATTTTAGCTACCACAAAAAGTATCAAAAAAACTTATTTAGAAATAATCAACAGAGTAAACAGACAACATATGTAACAGGAGAAAATATTTGCAAACTATGCATCTGACAACAGGCTAATATCCAGAATGTACAAGGTATTCAAACAACTCAACAGTAAAAAAATAAATCACCCATAAAGGAAAAGAAGAAACATGTTTCAAAAGAAAATATACAAATGGCCAACAACATGAAAACATGCTCAACGTCAGTAATAATCAGAGAAATGCAAATGTCTGTGAAGACATGGAGAAAAGGAAAAACTTATACCCTGTTGGTGGGAATGTAAATTAGTATAGCTTCTATGGAAAGCAGTTTGGAGATTTCGCACATAACTTAAAATAGAACTGCCATTCTATCCAGCAATCCCACTCCTGGGTATACACCCAAAGGAAAATATGTCATTCTATCAAAAAGATACCTGCGCGTGCATGTGTGCGCGTGCGTGCGCACGCGCGCGCGCGCACACACACACACACACACACACACACCATAGAATACTGTTCAGCCATAAAAATAAATGAAATCATAAAGAAGAATGAAATCATGTCTTTTGCAGTGACATGGATGAAACCGAAGGTCCTTAAGTGAAAACTCAGAAAGTCAAATAATACATGTAATCACTTATAATAGGGAGCTAAATAATGTGCACACATGGACTTAGAAAGTAGAATAGTAGATATCAGAGATTCAGAAATGTGGGAGTGTTAGAATGTGGTGAAGAAAGAGAAATTATCTAATTAATACCATGTACACTATTTAGGTAATGGTTATACCAGAAGCCCGGATTTCACCACTGCAATATATCAATGTAACAAAACTATACTTGTATCCCCTCAATCTATAAAAATAAAATAAAAAATAATTTCATCATGGACAAATTACATCAAATGTATTGGAAAGTGAAACAAAGTTTAATAACATAAAAAATTCAAATTCTATTGTTGTGGTTGTCAATTCAAAACATCAACATACATTTTCCAATTTGAATAATAAAGAATAGAAACAATGATACCAACACAAAATAGTAAAATCTAATTATGTGTGTAAAAACAGAAAGATTAGAAAAAAGAAGAGAAAAACGCTTTTTTGATATGTAAATAGGTACTTTGCTATTGGTACAAAAAATAATCTCAAGGAGAAACTTATGGAAGGGGAAGTATCCATGCCTGTGTATTATTATACACAATGGCTAGGAGCACATTTTGTTTACTTTCTTGCTTTTAAAACTATATCAGGGTCGGGGGCTAGGGGAGGGACAGCATTAGGAGAAACACCTAATGTAGATGATGGGGTGATGGATGCAGGAAACCACCATGGCACGTGCATGCCTATGTAACAAACCTGCATGTTCTGCACATGCACCATAGAACTTTGAGTGTAATAATAAAAAACTGTATCTGTTAAACAACATTTATTTTCAGAGATGAAAAATATTAAATACTTATTTGCTATTTAATAGACTTAAGTTCCCCTGATACTACAATGACTTTTTAAAATTACTTAAAGATCATTATATTTATGATCTAAAATGAATTATAGGAAGAAAGTTATGAGACTGGGAAACATGAGTTAATGTGCAGGTGCTCTGCAGATGTAAGTTAAAATGGAGACATGCATTAACCTATACTAAGTTAACCCATACGAAGATGCTGTTCACTTTGAAAGAGCTCTCATTCTCCATTTGCACTAAAAAGATTAATCAAACATAAAATTTCTATACTATTTATCATGGAACCAAAGGCTTGGTTCCTTGAACACAATGATAGATGGATTGATTTTATAAGTGCCTAATCTATAAATAAGACTGTAATGGACTCACACTGCATTAAATGGCATTAGCCCAGAAGAAGGGCTGGGTAGCTTAGGAGCCATATACTATTTTGTTTGATAGCATATATTTTATAATGATACTCATAGAACACAATGCAAATTAAGTATTTATTAATACCTCTTTACTGCTTTTTCATGACTTCCAATAGATCTAAAAATGATGCCTTATAACTCTCTAAAGTAGGTTAAAACAAGTTATACTATAAAACGAGAAAGGAAGCTCGTAAGACAGATAATTTGCTAAGGAATTATTACGCTATCCTGAAGGGAAGAGGGCACGGAAAAAGAAGACTATGAATATGGACTTCAGTTATAATACTAGCTGCCCACAGGCTGGCCCTAAGGAGCAATGATCCATAACATTAAACTTTAGCATTGGCTCCATTAGTAATAGTTTAACAGTGTTAACCAGGGTCATGTGCACACATGGCGTCCTGGCCTCTGAGTTGACTGGTTTTCAGTCTATTACGTTTTGCTTGGTAACTTTAACCATCATTCTTTGCTCAATTGTAATAATTGTGTAGTATACTCAAATCATGCCCCTGGATAATCAAACATTATATGTTGTTGTGCTTTTGCTTGTGTTGTTTCTTGTATATAAATATATGCATTAGAAGTTATAAAATTAGCTGACCATACCTTTGTTGGCACTTGTGTTTTGACTCTCTTCTATTGTATTCAATTGATTGCAGTTGCTTCTATTAGAGGATAGGACACAGATATCAGAGTTAATTGTTGGGCATACCCCTTTATTATGGGTGGACTTTATCCAGTTTGCTGATAGGACATGCTATAGAAAGGCCACAGTTTTATACTGGTTAGACCAATATTTGTAATTCTGTGGTTCACAACTGTCCATTTGTATAATTTTAGAGCTGGAAAAGACTTAAGACCTACTATCATATTTTTTGGCAATAGAGCTGTAAGTAAGAAGTCATTTTTCCACATTTCCAAGTGTTCTAGTTATTGCCTCACGTTGTCTCCCACTTGAATAAAGTGTTTTGCATTTTGATTTCATACAGCTTAGGGAAATCAGTAAGTAATATGGCCTAGTATTAAGTGAGAGGCATCACTTGGGCTCAGGATGTCTGTGGGCCAGAGGGTTAACTCACGTTCAAAATGAATCACACTAATTGGTGCATGTACTTGGCAGGGTGGCACATTTTGCCATTTCCCAGAAATAAGAATTGATGATGAACTTCATATATCCTGTAATTCCTTTTATTTCTGATAAGTACTGCCCTCTATAGAATCTAGTCATGCTATTCATACTGGGCTCTTCCTTGGAGAGTTTGAAACACACCTCAGGGGTATTATTACTAGTCCATTGAGCCCAACTAAATCATATGGCTCCTTGTTCGCATATACCTGTCAAAAATTATAGGCTTAGAGAGATTGAACATTATTCCAGAAACTCATTTTAAAGAATATTATAATTCTCAGCCAATTAGCTCAGACTCCATTATATTCAGAATTGCAAACTGTTCAAATAAGAATTAAATGTATATTAAGGTGCTAAAAAATTGTCTTCAAAATTAGTGCTTCTTTTCTGTTCCATTTTAACTTTGTCTCTATTTACTTCTACTTTATAGGTAGTAAGTTTCTACCTTTAGAATTTGTTTGCAGGTAAATAAACATGTTATTGATTTACTGGAAGAACTGTGGTCATCTTTCTTTCTCAATCTTTCTTTCTCTCCTTCTTTCTCAGTATTGATTTTGCTTTTCTTCAACAATTTCCTATATTTCTCTGGCTTACTCCAAAATGTATTATTCCTTTAAACTTTTTCATGATGAAAGATTTGCCATTTTCTCAATCAATCAGTAGTCTCTGGTTTGGGGCACTTCCACAAATATATCCTGGGAAGTCCACTGGGAAGTGTCTTAGCTGTGTGTCTGTGTTATTAGTGACAAAGAATGATCTATGATACTTTGCTGTCTCTTTTACAAGATGTCCTTTCCCCCCCTACAGCTACTACTTTAAATGAAAGTGCTTTCAGATGTAGAGATGTCACCAAGATTTTTCAAGGTGCATTGCAAACAATGAATAAACACGCGTGTATTCTCTTTCATCACATTTTAGCCCAGTCATAAAACTGGGTGTATATAAATAAGAATTCATTATTTACACGGCTTTTTAGTGTTGATATAGATGCAATGAGTTCCTGCCCTTTCTTCTCCTTTATATTGAAGGGATTATCTTTCAACATTCTGAGATCTTTAAGTTGATTTCTACATGAACTCCAAGTGGTGTTAACGACATTTTCAGAAAAGATGCTTTACTTAGCTGACAAGGAAAAGTACTCTGTAAGCCTTTATTTGTAAGTGATAAAGCAGAGTTGATAAAATAATCTTTTACTGTGAACTTATCAATGCACTCTTACAGAATCCACCTATCACAAAGTGGATAATTTTGTTTTCTCTGCTTTTGTTTCAGTAGAAACTGCCAATTAAAATCAATAAAGCTCTAGAAAAAGCCATAGTAAACTTGGTTTCAAACCAACAGGGAGTCAACTAAGGTGAAGAAAATGTGAAACTCTTTATTAAGCACTTGAGCAGCACTTACATTATAACCCTAGAGTGACACTGTTAAATCCCTATAGATTTTATAAACTATATAGGACAGCAGATGAACAATCAGAGATTCTGGCCCAAGAACTGATAAACCCTGAATCTTCAAGCTTTGCCAAGTGTTTTTTTTTTTTTTATGTTTACTCTTTATTGATTTGTAGGAGTTATTTATGTATTCTCTCTCTCTCCCATTTTTTCCAATTTTTTTTTTTTTTTTTCTCTTTACTTATAAACTAGATAAATTAATATTTTTTCCTACTCTTGTTTCACCCATGATTCTCTAAGGAAAACAGGGTTAACTCTCCTTAAACATTTTGAGACACTACTGAAAGTTCTACATGTGAATTATTTGCTTTACTTATTTCCCAAATGGCACAACACATCTTCTTTCCCCTAAAAGAGCAGCCCTCTTGAAATTGAATAGTGCTGCATAAAACAACTATGGCATATTGATTTTTTTTTTCTTTTTCATTTATTCAGGATGATTCCCCATTCCATAGGTTTGTGGCTTAGCTATTATACTCTCATAAAAAGAAGAACTTCTTGAGTATCGAGTGAGAATTCATTTGTTCTTCTCGCCTTTTTCTCACCCTCTGCAGGGGAATTTTCAATCCACTGATCTTTCAGAAGATGTATTGTTATACCCCACCAAGCAAGAACAGGAGAATGTGGAGGATTAAATACCAACAGTGTACTGTTTCTGTACTAAATACAGAATTAGCCATTGGCCTCTGCCTGATGAGTCTACAATCTAATTAGACAGATTGACAACCCCAAGAAGGGAAACCATAAGAATATGCATCAGCATAGTAGGTTAAAATGGAGAAAGTGGCATATTAAGATATTAAAAAAGGTAAAATTACCGAAAAACAAATTTACATTTGAAGAGGGTTTTGCAGTTTCCAAAATATTTTTGTAGTCACTTTCTTCTTTATCCTATACTATGACTGTGACACCAGAGGTTTTCCAGGCAAGAATATCAAATACATACTTAGGTCTGAGGCATCAACAGAGTATAATGTCTTGGTATTGAACTACAAGAAATATCTTACTGTAATTAATTTTTCTCATAAAACCTGAGGACCTCATTCCTTACTTAACCATCTCAGCAATGTGAGCAAAGGACATTCATCCTTCTTTCCTTCAAGTAAAAAGATATGATATGTTTGGATTGGATAAAAATGTTAAAGATGTTTCTGCATTCTATGTTGTCTTGAGAAAACATCAACCCTCTTCAGATCACTTCTTAGGCAACACTACATTCTTTCATCTATCACATGCTTGAAACAAAACAAGGGTCCTAGAGCACTTACTTGGGGGAGATAGTTTGGAATTAGGAGCCTCAGAGACCAGCCCTGGGATCCTACTTCATTACACTTAGTCTAAGTAGTTAGGTTTATTTTTTATGGTCATATTTTTTATTCCTAGGACCTAGTTTCATTTTAACCTCAAACATCATGTGAAATCTTCTTGCAATTCTAAAACTGTACTTAATTTGGTAATGTAAATGACATACAAATTACTGCATAGTTTTTATTCTGAGGAGTTTTGAAACACATTTAACCAAGTACTTCTTAACAACAAAAGATACTTATTGATTAAGAATGTGAAGTGATTTCTGGATATATTTGCTGGCTTATTTCCTCTGATATCAATAAGGGTAGGGAGCAAAACACTGGGGCATATAGCAAGGAAATAAACCCATGCTCGCATGAAATTTCTATACATTCTGTGTTTTGATCTTGATATTTTCTTTTTAACTAACCAGAGTGTTTGGATATACATCCAAGGGTATATTAGTAAAAATGGAATGGATTTTTATCTCTTACCTAAAACTTTCCCTCAACTCCGTTTTTATTAATTAAAAAATGGAAAATAATTGCGACGCACACACACACTTTCCCTCAATGTCCATTTTTATTAATAAAAAAATGGAACAAAATAATTGTCACACCCCCCCACACACACACACACACTCTACACTACACTTTAGAAGCCTGACTGAGGGGAAAAAACAGAAGGCTGGTGGAGAGTGAGAATTACATCAGACCTTAGAGATGGGACTTAGGAAATCAGAGTCTGAGAGGCAATTACTGAGACGGGGATTAAACCTCCAGTTTAGTGGAGTTGACTGTTCTCCTGGAAGGCAGAACAGCACAGCAGTCAAGAAGGGTTTGGATCCCAGGCTTATTGCATGCTGGTGGTGTGACCTTGAGCTTGTTTCTTAACTTTCCTAAACTTCAGTTCTTTATTTTTAAAATAAACATAATTATACCTATCCTACAGGGTTATCATAAAAATTAAATCAGATATTATATATTAAGAACTTGGCACACTGTCATTAAACTCTCAATGAATGATGATGATGATGATGACGATGATGATGATTAGACAACCTATTTCATTGTAAGGTAGCTCTGTTATTAAGCTATTTTTTTAAAAAAATAATGAATCTGGCTGGGTACAGTGGTTCATGCCTGTAATCCCAGCACTTTGGGAGGCCGAGATGGGTGGACCACCTAAGGTCAGGAGTTAGAAACTAGCCTGGGCAACATGGTGAAACCCCATCTCTACTAAAAAAAAAATACAAAAATTAGCTGGGCATGGTGGTGGGCACCTGTAATCCCAGCTACTCAGGAGGCTGAGGCAGGAGAATTGCTTCAACCTGGGAGGCGGAGGTTGTGGTGAGCGTCATTGCACTCCAGCCTGGACAACAGAGCAAAACTCCGCCTCAAAGACCAATGGAACACAACAGAGGCCTCAGAAATAACACAACACATCTACAAACCAACTGACCTTTGACATATCTGACAAAAACAAGCAATGTGGAAATGATTCCCTGTTTAATAAATGGTGTTGGGAAAACTGGCTAGACATATGCAGAAAACTGAAACTGGACCCCTTCCTTATAACTTATACAAAAATTAACTCCAGATGGATTAAAAATGTGAACATAAGACCTGAAACCATAAAAACCCTAGAAGAAAACCTAGGCAATACCATTCAGGACATAGGCATGGGTAAGGACTTCATGACTAAAGCACCAAAAGCAATGGCAGCAAAAGACAAAATAGACAAATGGGATCTAATTAAACTTAAGAGCTTTGTAGAGCAAAAGAAACTATCATTATAGTGAACTGGCAACCAACAGAATGGGAAAAAAATTTTGCAATCATCTACCCATCTGACAAAGGGCTAATATCCAGAATCTACAAAGAACTTAAACACATATACAGGAAAAAAACAACACCGTCAAAAAGTGGGCGAAGGATAAGAACAGACGCTTCTCAAAAGAAGGCATTTATGCGGCCAAGAAACATGAAAAAAGGCTCATCATCATTGGTCATTAGAGAAATGCAAATCAAAACCACAATGAGATACCATCTCACGCCAGTTAGAATGGTGATCATTAAAAAATCAGGAGACAACAGATGCTGGAGAAGATGTGGAGAAATAAGAACACTTTTACAGTGTTGGTGGGAGCATAAATTAATTCAACCTTTGTGGAAGACAGTGTGGCAATTCCTTAAGGATCCAGAGCTAGAAATACCATTTGACCCAGCAATCCCATTACTGGGTATATACCCAAAGGATTATAAATCATTCTGTTATAAAGACACATGCACACACATGTTGATTGCGGCACTGTTCACAATAGCAAAGACTTGGAACCAACCCAAAACCCATCAATGATAGACTGGATAAAGCAGATGTGGCATATGTACACCAAGGAATACTATGTAGCCATAAAAAAAAGGATGAGTCATGTCCTTTGCAGGGCCATGGATGAAGCTGAAAACCATCATTCTCAGCAAACTGACCCAAGAACAGAAAACCAAACACCACATGTTCTCACTCATAAGTGGGTATTGAGCAATGAGAACACATGGACACAGGGAGGGGAACATCACACATTGGGGCTTGTTGTGGGGTTGGGGGGGCTAGAGGAGGGATAGCAGGGAGTGGGGGAATTGGGGAGGGATAGCATTAGAAGAAATACCTAATGTAGATGGCAGGGTGACAGATGTAGCAAACCACCATGGCACATGTATACCTATGTAACAAACCTGCAGGTTCTGCACATGTACCCCAGAACTTAGAGTATATTTAAAAATCCAAAAAAAAAAAATAATGGATCAAAATCTGTCTCTCTATAGTTGCCATCTCTTTGTGATTGTTCTCCCTTCTGAGAAACTCCAAAAAAACTGATTTAAAGAATGGCTGCTCCACCTTCTTTTTGGCAGTGATTCCATGTCTGAAGCACTTTGCATTCTTTATGTTGTAGACTTCAGCATATATTCTTATTATCCCACTATACCCCTAACAGTATCAGCTACATGAATCCTATTGCTATCATTACTTCCTGATAAGAGCCAAAAAGGGAATCATAAAACACTCAACAAAGAAAATATAGCTATGAAATTGAGAGCTGATTTGTCTTTGATGGGAGACAGTTTACAGATGCTGAATCTTCCAGACAAACTTTATAGTCTTGTTCACATACCACCTAACCTAGCCTTATTCCTTATGACTTAAAAGATATTAAAGCACCTTAATTAGGTTAAAGCGATGTAATGCCTGCTTCTTATTCTAGTACCATGGTCTACCTAGTTGCTCAAGCTTGATACTCAAACGAGCAAACAAACTTGACTCTTTCTCCTCCCCTTTCTTCTATGCAGACAAGAGGAACATTGATTCTACTGTCCAGATATTTGTCCTTTCATTCCTCTTTCTCTTCTCATGGTTGTTAGAGCTGAGGCTTCCAATAGGAAGATGACCAGCATACAGCAAACTAGCAGCCAAGGAACCAAGGCACGAAGAACCAGAACCCCACTCTCATCCTGCCCTGTGATCGACTGCTGCTTCCCGCTGATCCAACCCAAGTGGAAGCCATAGGGCAAGGGAGACCATTGGTGTAGTGAACAAAGAGAACTAGAAGGGATGGGTCTGGAAAGGAAAATGAACTTGATCCCACACATTTCTTAACTTCTTTTGTGAATTCTATTTCTCTCTCTCTCTCCAGAGGTATCTTTTGATCAGTTTGATCAAAATTATTTTGAACGTTGTGTGTTTGATCATGTTGCTCCCCTTTTATAACCCTTCCATTCCTCTTAAGCATGCTTTATAGTTCCCTCCTGATCAATCTCCTGGAAGCCTTTCACCTTAACTTCTGTTTCCACTTTCCTTCTCTGTTTTCTCCTAGGCGCCAGGCATAACAGACAAGCGGATGATTCTCCATGTCTTCCAGATTTAGAGACTTCCAAGGACCACACTGCTTTCATCTTATAAGAAGAGATCCTACCTGACACAGCTCCTGGCTCATAGTAAATGCTCCACATGTGCCTGCTGAATGAATGGATGTCTGCATTTTTGCACATACTATTCTCCAAACCTGGAATGCTTAATAAATTCTTAATTTCCCTTCAGTCTCTGAATTACACTTCTGTGAAATCCAGCCTGATCTCTCCCCATGACATCTCTTCTGATGAGAGACTCACTCCTCTGTCCTTGCTCTGCAGTCTGTACTCTTTTAGCTTATCCCCAGGTGCCGTTTTAAATTGCTCACATTCCTCCATGGCTTTACCATGGTTTTACCACACTGTACATTCCTTTACGGCAGAGACTGGTATTATACATGCACAGATCCCTAGGACCTGAAAGGATTCCTGATGCATGGTGGGTACTCGGTGCACATGCCATCTGTTCACCAAGGAAAATGGACTTGATCCCATACCTTTCCTCTTCTCCAGCTTCTGTTTGTTTCAGAAAGACAGAAGGGGAGGTGGAGGAGGTATAAAAATATAAAGTAGCCTTTTTTTTAACCAATTACTACTTTCATTCATTTTTCCCATTTCTTAATGATATCTTGGGAAGATTATTAACTTTTAAGTAAACGTTTTGCTATAATGCATCTAGTCTCATTAAAGCTGCAACATCAAGCTTGATTTAAATCACTTTCTTTCCTCCTCCATAGAGAGGTATGGTCTGCTTCTGAATCACTGCCTCTTCCCTTGTTCATTCTTCAAGGTCTAGTTCTTCCAGTGTTTTAGGGGCATAGAGGAAAACACCCCTCACCCTTAATTTAACCGGTTGCAATTGCATGCTTTTTTGTGTTGATTGTGGCTGCTGCTCTGGTGAATGGTAAATGGCTGTTGAAGTGGCAAGCATGCAATGGCTGGCTCTTTTGTGGGATGGATGTCTGCATTCATCCTCTGGCCAGTGTAATATTTGGCTCAAGCTTGACCTCTTTCACCTCTGTCAGCTCCTGCCACATTGGAGCACTGCCCAGCCTGTTGATGCTGAGTGTTCCTTGCCCAGCAGGCAGCTCTCTTGAGTGGAGGATAGAAGACAGCTGGCTCAAGTCAGACTCCATTCTCCATGGTCACTTCAACCACAGAAATCTCACATAGCCTTGTCATGCCAAATACTCAGTGGCGATGCCTTCATTGCCATGTCTTCTCTCACTCCTGCCATCTCCCTCCAATTCACTTCTTTCCTGTTATGACCAGCAAAGGGAGTGAGTTTACTGCCTGAGCAGATGTCCAATTTGGAAACCTGATCTCCATCTTCCCTTCTTACTGGCTACCCCAGTTTCAATGAGTGATTCTCCTGTAGTCTCCCCTTCCTTTTTCATGTGGATGGTTGTGTTACTTCTCAAACACAAATCCCAATAAGAAAAACTAACCTGAAGATTCTGTCTTCTCGTCTTCAGTGTCTGTTTATGGAGGTCAGGGTGAGAGGAGAGGGTTTGATTATAGCAGGGGAGCCCCACAGTAGCATGGAGGTAAGTTTGTGGGCCCTGGAGTCAATTCTATGAAAAATACCACTCAATATGCCCTGATAATGTTTGCTGAATAAATGAATGAGCAAGTAGATATATCTATTTTGAATAGTTGGTAATAGATGAAAATACTGATGCTGTGCAATAAGGGGCTAGGTGGATTGTGAAACAGAACAAGATTATTCGATGTCAGAAATCAGATGTAAGCCCTGGACTTCTGACTCAGGGCTAAGTGCCCCAGCCTGCCATCTTTGTATAACCTCTGCTTGTCTCAGCAAGGCATGTAGTCATAACATTAATTAATAATGTCACTTCACACATCAATAAGAGCCTTGGAAATTTACCACGAAAAATCAGTTTTGTATTTTTTAGAATTTGCAGCTCTGAATAGGGAGGAAAATGTCATTTCTGCCAGAGGCACAGCATCTTGTTCTGCTCTTATGTGAACTCACTGTCAGGCAATCCTAGAAACTGCTTCCACTTGCCTATGGGCAAAATGTCTCCTTTTCATAGAAAAATGTCACCTTTTCTTGAGGAAATGGCAGGTAGTTATTATTTTTTTTCCAAAGGAAAAATGACCTTTGCATTTGTGTTAAAAGAAAGCCCAAAACCCCTCAAGGACTTAGGCCTTGATGAAAACACTAAAAACAATTCCTTATCTTTTACATTGTACGTGAGGTTCTACTTTGTAAATTTTGAGATTACACCTGTCACCACTGATGTAGTCTGTAGGCAAATGTCAATGACCAGAAAATCCTGGCATCTTGTTTTTCACAGTGTTCACTGCATGCAGGAACCGATGCTTGTATCTCCAGCTCTTGTTGCTCCCACCTTTCTCGTGCTAGTGCGCTCGCGCTCACTCTCTCTCTCTCTCTCTCTCTCTCTCTCTCTCTCTCTCCCCCTCCCTGTTAATCTCATTACTTTAACACATCAAACCCTTTATGTCCCAATCTTACACAAATCCATGAAAGACTCCTGAAAAGAACGCCAGTGTTGCTACATTGCTTATCATTGTGCTTGAAATTATGTTCAATATTTTGTATTAAATTTAGAGATGTGGCAATCTAAGTCATTTTTTTCATACCAAATATATATATTTCTGTTATTTCATGAGGGCACAGGAGAAAATATATCCAGTATTCTTTCCCACTGCTCCCCATAGTCAGAAAAGAAAACACAAAAGAAATACAACACAGAAGAGGAGTGCAAACATTAGGACCCAACACTTTAAAACAAAGAAAGCAGGAAGATAAAGGTGATGATATGAAGAAAGACAGTTCTAGGTTATTAACCTTGGCTTCACAAAACAAAGTTCCCACTTCTTTTGTCAATATCTCATATATGTGATAGAATTTTTTCCTTTTGACAACAGTTCTTGCCATTTAAAAAAAGCAAAATTTCCCTTTAAGAGTTTGATTTTCCAACAAAGTTGTAAGTTAGATGATGACACTCAAGTTTTGCCATGTGTACTCTTGTCAGTTCATGCAAACCCTCAGCTGAAGCATATGAGAGGCACATTAATTACACTGGATACAGGAATAATGTTTCTGCAGCTGCAGCAGTTTTGATATTTGCAGACTCCAGTGCACTCCATCTGTAATTTCACTGGCAGCTTGCAAAAACCAGCAGAATCACACTTATACAAAGGTCTGCATGGTAATTTATCTCCTATTGACTTCAATGAAGTCTCTTCATTCAGAATACTAAGGGATTCATAATTGTGAACTGCGATCTATGACTTATCTAAAGAAAATGAAAGACACGTTTCTTGCTTCTTCTCACTTATGTTCCACATACCTATGGATGATGATACATATGTGCATATCTATACAATTAAACCATTCACCGAGCACTTGCAAGCCCACATGACAAGCTGTAGGAATAAGCCCCAATATCCTACACAGATATATAATTCAAGGAGTATTTCTCTTAGCAGAAACATTTACCTTTCCTCATGCATGTTCCAACTATCTTACCCTCCTCAGACTTTTCTTTTTGTTATGATTCAGAATTGATTTGCTTTTATTTTTGTAGTGGGTAACCATATGAAAAATGGTTTATTAGAGAGTCCGTTACTAAACAGATGAAGATTAGTTTACTGATTTCACTAAAACATGCCTAGCAAAAAGAGATGAGCCATCTAGGCATACTTACATGGTACCTAGCCCAACTTCAGTGTCAGATAATACATACAAAGGGGTGAAATGTCCCTGTTTCAGCTGCCAGTCTGCCAACAGAACACTTGTCAACATGGCACCACAATTCTGAAAATTTTCTGATACCTCTATTAAGTCTAAAATGATTTAAAGAAGCAAGAGGTGTCTTTAAATGTTCGATACAGAATCATTTTTTCTCCAGGATCCAAAGGGTGAACATCCTAAGAGTTCATAACATCTTTTCATGTATCTATTACTCCTGGACTATTACAGCTTTTAATTTATTGGAAGATAGTCTTATGGAGATTCATAATGGCTACCATTTCCGAGAGATTCCATGTGCCATGACCTAAGTATTTTAAATATAATAACTCATCTGGTGAGATGTTTGGTTAAACTAGACTAATAAAAGCTTTAAATAATTCTGTTAGGAGAACATAATCTTAGAGGAATCTATGATTATTACAGCAAATCTTATGCCTCTATAGTAATCCACGTCAGACTAGTGCTGCATAGAAAGATTCATTCACTTATTTAATCAACAAGTTAAATAAATATTGATCATATATGGTCATGAAGTAAGTCTTGGGGATTTATTAATGATCAATCAGACACAGGTTGTGATCTCAATGAGCTTACAGTCAGGTTGGGGAGGCAGGGCAGGCAAATAAGAGTTTACAATTCAGCTGAGGGAAGAGCAGATAAAAATAAGCATCGTTCATAAAAAGCAGATTGTTTCCTGATGAACCAAAGGATCAGTTCAGAGACAGGGCAGTAGGAACTGAATGAATTTGACATTGTCTATAAAAATGCATATAGTGTATACACACACACCATAGAATACAGAAGACTATGCAGCCATAAAAATAATGAAATAATGTCCTTTGCGGCAACATGGATGCAGCTGGAGGTCATTGTCCTAAGTGAATTAACACAAGAACAAAAAAACCAAATACTGCATGTTTTTACTTATAAGTGGAAGTAAACATTGGGTACCTATGGATGTGAAGATGGAAATAACAGACGCGAAAGAATACAAGCATGGGGAGGGTCGGGGCAAGGACTGAGAAACTACCTACTGGGTACAATGCTCCATACCTGGTGACAGGATCCGGCATACCCCAAATCTTAGCGTCATGCAATATATCTATGTAACAGATCTGCACATGTACCCCTGAATCTCAAAGTTGAAATTATATATAAAAATAATGCAGATGGCAGTCCAGACAGCAGAACCTGGTACATCTTTCATCTAGTTGTATCATTGTGGTTCATTGATAAAGCAAAGGAATTGGTGATTTTGAAACTACACTTAAAAAGCTAAAGTGATGAAAACTGCTTAAATGCACTTAGTTAATATTTTAGTTTGAATTTATCTTAAGCTAAACACCTCTCAGTAATATACTCACAGCCAACCACCTCCTCCTAGTATTAAATATAAAAAGACGACATTAACCCCATATTTTCCAGACCATTTCTATTTTATTTAAATAATAGGCTTTCAGATTTTTTTAAAATGCCAATTTCATACTCAGTAATGTACTCTGGTACTCTAACATTCCTGGTGTTATAATGTCTAGCACCATTATGAACTCTGCTGTGAGGCTAAGTAGAGGCCCCACCTATTTTTTCCTTTAGCTCCTAAGAGGGCCAGCGAGCCTTAGTGCAAATTAAATATTTTGTGCAGAACAACTTAAAATATTACTAATAAATGTAAATTTAAGTGCATTGACTTTCATGACTTTAATAAGTAAAATTGTCATGAATATCATATCTCAATTACTTGTGACTTATCCAAATGGATACCAATACTGAAACTAGAAAAAACTATAAAGTAGCACACTTTGCTATGTCTGCACTAAAATGATAGTAAAGTTCTTAATCCTTGGGGAGAGATGAGAACCTAGGATAAGATTTGTATAGTTATCCTTTCTTAAGTGAGCTTTTATCAGAATGTGATTTTAAATGAAGAGGGAATAAAGAGGACAGTGCAAGGCAAAAAGAAGAGAAAAGACAGAAATGAGAAAAAAGAGGAACCACAGTAACATTTGGGTTACAAAGACCTCTTTTTAAAACTCAATGTGTTGCTGGAGCATAGTATGGCATTAAGAATTGATGCAATAACATTGTTTTTAATTCCCAAGTGGTTTTGGTCTGTAGCCAAATTCAAGCACTTCTCCAGGTGTGACATATGGATCACCTATGTGTCATTATAAAAGGAGAGTAGTGGCTAGAAAGTGATCAGCGCTGCTCTCACCCTCACTGTGAGATGTCCTGTTACTGATCTGAGAAATACATTACTAGCAGTGGAAATATTAGGTATCTGAACAAAATGAAATTTTGCAAGTTAGGTGTTTTTACAAAGAACCAAGAGTAAATATATTGATGGGCTAACAAAGTTTATTTTTTGTCTACCGAAGATACTAGTATTGGCCAACTGCCTAGAAATTTATTTTCTGGCTTTTAAAGAGAGCAAAATGTTTTCATTAGCACCCAAAGTTCATAAATGTCTAAACAGGCAAAATGATGTTATATTATGAGATTTTTAGAAAATTATCTAAACGAATGTGAGTATGAATATTTTGCTAGATTAAAACCTTTTTTTAAAAACTGAATTCCTACAGCTACTTCCTTTATTTTTATTAGAAAGATAAAGCTAGATACGTGGTGGTTTTACTGCTTATGATATCTGGATGTGGTATTATGATTCACTATTATTTATTGCTAGCACTACAGAGAACTGAAAGGAAAAAATTATCAACACTCTGTACCAGCAAGATTGTAAGAAGGCAGAGTGCCCATAAAAGTGAAAGGTGCTTTTCTCAGGGGAGTTTGCACAAACTCAGAGAACTCTGAAATAAAGCAGCCACAAGAAACATACTGCAGTAGATAAAGATTACTAAAAGCTTTTTGCTACATCTCCACCAAAAGGTTCCTCTTTCCTTGAATCCAGGCTGACCTATAACTCGCTCTGATTAAAAGAAGTAGAAAAATTGCATTTCTCTGATGAGTTCATTTGCTTCTAGGAATTGACAGACCACCTAAATGATTGACACCACCTAAATCAATGGAGTGGAGTGAAAGTGATGCTCTTCAGGATCCAGGCTAGGTCTTAAGAGGCATTACAGTCTTCCCTTTTGCTTTCTGGTTACCCTAAGCTACCTTGTTTTTGAGACTGTAGAGAGATGCTGGGCAAGATCCCAGGTGTCCCAACCATCCCAGCGAAGGCATCAAGTGTGAGTAAAGGCATCCTGTGCATCCTAGTCCCAGGAGAGCTTCATATGACTGCGCCAGGGTGATGAGTCCTGAACTAAGTCTAGTAGAAGACAACCACCCACCTGATCCTAGGTGAGATTGCAGAATCATGAGCTGATGATCTAGTGTTCTTTTACATCACTAGAGTTTGGCATAGTTTGTTAGGCAGCAATAGAAAACTAAACAAGTACATCAAAAAAGTAGAAAAGTTACATTTCTCTGATTAGTTCATTTGCTTGTGGCAATTGACAGACCACCTAAATAGTTTATACCACCTAAATGTGAACACCTGGCTGTGACAAAGGGCAGTGATGAAAGGCTGGCTGTTTCACTGAGACTTTTTAAAGAGGGCAGTTGTGGGGAGAGCCCACCTCAGCATGTGCTCAGGTTTCAAAAGGAAGCCTGCTCTGGATATAGGCTGGTTATGAAGTGGTGGAAAAACAAGCCAGAAAACATTTTCAAATGACTTCTTAGGCTTTCTTGCAGCTCTTTCTCAGGGAATGTTTAATGAGCAACCAGGAAATTTTAGCAAACTGCTAAGGAGCTTAGAATGGTTAGGAAGGGCCAAAGAACACTAGACTGGGGTGGAGTGGGGAATTGCTGGGTGACTAATAGCGGGAAAATCAATATGGAATGACCGGCACGAAGAAGAGAGGCAGTAACTGCTCCTGTGAGAGCAGACCCATCACCATCCACACGGGCCTCAGGTTAATCTTCGCTCTTCCTGAGAGAATAAAGGGGTAAACAAGATTTCAGATAATAATGCTATGGGACAGAGTGTCCTGAAACGGTGCGAAAAGCCCCCAAAGTGAGAAACTGCTCATACTCCAATGTCTTAGACTTATTTCTAGAATCCACTTAATGTGACTGAAACGAAAGATAAATGGAAGGATTGGGTTGTTTTCTATTGGACAGAAGCCCTTAGTCTCCACCCCAAAAGTTAATCCCCACTGCTATTCACAAACACTCCTTCCAAGCAGTTCTGAGCATAGGCTTGGATGGGAGAGGGGAGGATAGGATGGAGTGTTTGCAAAGCCATACAGTAGGTGAGAAAGGAAATCTTCTTGCTACTACTACAGGCAGTCATTCTCATACTCCATTGGGCATAACATGTGAATATCGAAGACTTTTGGTTCACGATAACAGATTGAACACACATCTTTCTCTTTAACAAGGACTCTAAAATAGATAAACCCACAGCAGTGAGGAGATCCCGAGAAAGACTGCTATAAGACAAGACAATACAAGAGAAATCTGGAATATGGAATGTCAATAAAGGCATGACAGCAGTGGTATCACAACTTTGGAAAGTATATGCCAGAACAGGGGCTGGCAAACTAAGACCCATGAGGCAAAACCTGCTGCCACCTGTATTTGTCATAAAGTTTTATTGGGACGCAGCCATACCCACTTGTTTACATGTTGTCTAGGGCTGCTTTCACCGTAGCAGAGTTGAACAGTTGTAACAGAGACCATCCGGTCTGCAAAACCTAAAATGTTTTACCTGAGTATTTACTAATATTTGACCCTTTACATAGTTTGCTCAGTTTGGTTCTGGTGTCTTCTTGGCTGGGAGGGCAGCATGGACAGGAAGGACTCTTCAGTTGCTCCACAGAACCCGAGAAGGGCCAGGGATTTGGAAACATCTGATGCGAATATATGGAGGATCTGCCAGCCATTTGCCTGCATGCACGATCCCCACCACACACCCAAGTCAGAGAATGAGGGTGTCTCCAAAACAGAAAGAAAAAAGCCCCATAGAACAGATTAGACTTTCATATTCTGTCCCTGCTTCATAAGCCTAAAAAAAATCTGACTAGTCTTCAAACTCTGCCACAAATTTTGGACTCCCGAGTCGCTTTACAGAATTTCACACTTAAATATGGAAACCTGGAATCATTAGACATGTGAGCACCACATTCTAGTAAAATAAAGATATGTTAGAGAAAGAGGATATGGATAGGAATAACAGTGGACTATGTTTGGGAAAGATATAATGCCAAGTTCATAAGTGTCAGCTGTGTAACCACCCTACTAGACAGGGGTAGGATGACAAAAAAATGACCAGAAGAAAAAAAGAACCTCCATAGTACCTAACACAATGACACTTTTGGGGGAAAATATGTATATTTTAAGAAAGATATTGCAATAAAGAAAGAGTATAAAACTCCAAAAAGATGTTTAAGGGAAACAAGATATTTATGGTACATTACCAGGCTCAGTGAAAAATGTACAAAGCCATAATAATTCAAACACTATGCAAATTTCACTAAAATTAGTTGTAAAGCTCTATTGGGGGGATGTAGGAGGGTTAGATGATGCTAAAGCTTCATTTCTTTTTAAAGGAAATTAAATAAAGGTCATGTCTAAACTGTTAAATCAAGACAACTGTATAAGCATATTCATTGGAAGTGTGAAGGTAGCTACCAAAAGAAATATCTAAAAGAATATAAATTAATCCATTGTCTCTGGAATATAGGTCTAGAGGGTGGGAAGGGAGAGGATGGAGACATTTTAAGCATTATACATATGTTAATCCTTTTTTATTTACCATGAACATGTATTGCTTCAACAATTAAAAAAAAAAAAAATATATATATATATATGCGCATACTATTGAACACTACTTCTAGAAATCTGGAATCAGTAGGTCTAGGGGCACAGGAATTTGTATTTTTAAAAAGCTCTCCAAGTGGTTCTTACAAAGTTAATCTTGTGCCCTTACTTTCAGAAGCACAGATAGAGGGTAGCAACCAGTAAAACAGCGGTAACATCTATCTGCTCAAGTGGAGAGGCATCAGGGTCTAAGGAATTCTAGGATGGGCTGGGCATGGTGGCTCAGAACTGTAATCTTGGCATTTTGGGAGGCTGAGGCAGGAGCCTTGCTTCAGGCCTGGAGTTTGAGAATAGCCTACACAACAAAGTGACACCTTGTCTCTATAGAAATTTTAAAGAAATTATCGAGGCATGGTGGTACAAGCATGTGGTCCCAGCTACTTGGGAGGCTGACGCAGGAGGATGGCTTGAGCCCAGGAGCTGGAGGCTGCAGTGAGCAATGATTGTGCCACTATATTCCACTCTGGGTGACAGAGTGAGACTTTGTCAAGAAGAAGATGATGAAAAGCTAGAAGAAAGAAGAGCGAAGAAAGAAACAAGAAGAAGAAAAAAGAAAAGAGAAAGATGAAGAATGCTAAAATGTTCGCATGTTTTTTTTCTCAGAATACTTTCTTGTGATTTTACTAATAAAATGGATAATTACTAAAAGAGGGCAAATAAAAATGAACAGGTTGTGAGTTACTTCATAATTCAACCCCTGCTTACGGAAGCACTTCACGAGGGTTAGCTCTCTTCTCTCTTGTATATATTGCAAACCACAAGCTTTGATTCAAAAACTAGCCTGGGGAAAAGCACAAAACATCATGTAAAGACAGAAGCTTTTTAACTGAAGGATGTTAGATAAATAACTATTTTTCAGACTCTGTGGTTTCTGTGTAAGCCATGTTACATCAAACTTGATTTTTAAAATACTTTAAAGAATGTAATCAGGGTCTCTGGTGTTTACAAACGATTGCTGGGATGTGCAGAATACTTAATAATCAGAACTCAGAGGGTTTCTGGGCACTATGGTAATTCTTCCTGAGAAACCTTCTAGAACATCATAGGACCATTGGGATTGGTTCAAATAGTTATCAAAAAGCAGCCAAAGGCACACTGCCCTCATTTTCCCCTGTTCTCCATCCCTTCCCAGGAGTGAGTGCCGACTAAGAAAGAAATAATTCCCAACTCCACCCTTGCTTCTCTTGTACAGGACCCTGGGTCAAACTTTTTGGTACAGTGAATTTTCCTTTGTGTCTATACAAACTACTGACATCTCTTTGCCTAAATGAGAGATCACCTAGAGCTGGAGAAGTTGATTAAAATATTTTCATGTTTATTTCAATGTCAAATGAGACTGCTCACCTTTTAAATACCAATGACTTATCCTTTATATCTGTAGTATCTATTATTTAATTTTTGAGGTTCACTGGATAAAGTCATAGTAAAAAAGAATATTAATTTTGTCTTTTCCATGTACTTGTCTTTTAAATTTGGTCCAGAAACTGAAAAACTGGTTTGTGCTTCAGTGGTCAGCCACATTGTCCAATTAGCATTGACTAGGCTATACTGTAAAAGAGGAATTCAGCCTATTCAAATTTCATTTCTTTGTTTTCAAGAGCATCCATCCACCCATCCATCCATCCATCCGAGAAGTATTTATGAGAACCTCCTATTTGCCCAGCACTTTTTTAGGTTCCATGAACATATAAGTAAACAAAATATTAGCCATAGAGTAAACCTCTATGCCAAATGGGCTAAAAATTAGTTGAAAATTTCTATGAGAATAGCTTTAATTACAGGTATATGTGTATATCTGATATTTTTGGCTTTTTAAATTTGAGGATATGTGACACTATACTGTCCTCCAATGTTTGCTACAAGTCTAAGTAGGTCATCTTTACCATTTATAATTATCATTTTGCTCTATACTTCACCATGAATCCACACTAAAGGTGAAACATTAATGTACGCGGTGACAGCATAGCCCCTTTTCTAGGCATTTCTTACCACTGTGCCTCTCTGCATGTACTGTTTCCTCTTCCCATGATCTTCCTCTCTTGTCTGCCTAGTAGATACTTATTCATCATTCAAAACTCTTTCAGACATCATCTTCTCTTTGAAGTCTTCCCTAAGCACCTCCCAGCAGAACTGATCCCCACTTCCTCTGTACTACTGTTGTACTTACGTACATATTTTTATTATTGCATTGATATAAATATTCATTAACATGTCACTGGAAAACTTCTTGAATGTAGAAACATTTGTCTCATTTTTACATCCCTAGTAATTTAGGATTTGCTAGTAATTAGCAAAATGTCTGGCACATTCACTAAATATTTGCTGAGTTGGACTGAAGAGCCATTCCCTCTCTTATAACATGTGGGATGTCACAGAAATGTGTTTTTACATGTGATTTTAAATTATCTCACAATTACAGCTAAACATTTTAAATTTTTTGAATATTTAACAAGACTTAGTTTTTGTTTTATAAACTCTTATCCAATGAGAGACATTATCATCCCCACAAGAGCCTAATAAAATTATGTACTTAGCAATATACTTTAAAAATTTTCTGTTGCTTAGCCATGAGTGATGATGCATGCCTGGAGTCCCAGCTATTTGGGAGGGTGAGGCAGGGCAATCGTGTGAGCCCAGGGGTTTGGGTCCAGCCTGGGCAAAATACCATGACCCCATCTCTTGAGGAAAAAAAAAACAAAAAAACTTCTGTTTTTCAATCCTTCTACTCTCCTGACTTTGTGCCAGTATTGTGGTGACTATGGGCCCATTATATTTTGTTTCAATTACTTGTTTATGTGCCTGTGGCCTCTCCTAGATTTGAATGCCTTGAGAAACAGGACTATGTTCTTCCCATTTTTATAGCCCTGTTGCACTGCAATGACTATGAGAGGGAGGTGCTTAGCAAGTTAAATGCACAGAAGACTAAAAATGCATGATGGTGAACAGAATCATATCTTTGGTTCTTTTCACTCCCCTAGGACCTGCTTTGTGATTATCTTAAATGAAGACAGTCTGCTCAATTCTAAATAAAGCTTTGACTTTGTTGTTGAATAAAGCTAACTGAGACTGTGTGGGTGTGGCAAACTAGCAAAATGAGTAAAAAAGAAAAAAGATTTTCTATGCAAATATTTGTATTTTGTCTTTTAAGTTTACACTGAATTAAGTCTCTCCCAGTTTTAAAACATAAAATAGTGGAAAGAAAAATAACTACATGCTTATTATAAAAGAAATAGTTTTGTGAAATATTTCACTGAAGTGCAAAAGCATTGGGGAATCTTTCCCCTCTCCTAAGATGATATTAGTCCCATAATTTTCTTTTATCCTAGTCAATAGGGTAATTTTTGTTGAAACATTTGATGTTTGTGGGGTTTTGGCAACATGAAGATGTGGATGCTCAGTAAAATATCACCAAATGAATGGCAGAATGGACACCCTATATCTCACTCTAGGAGAAAATTACATACAAGTGACTTTTATAATGGTAGTGTTCAGAAACATGGTGAGTTAGTTTTGAAGCTTCGTCTCAACTTTTAAGGAGATATGACATCTATTATATGCATTATTACTCACAAGTGAGTGGCAGAGACAAATATGAGGATACCTTAAAAAGTTATTTATACAGAAACTCTATGGTAAACGGCAATACAGCATTGGTGATATTTAAAATGAAAAATGTCAGATGAACACCTCGATTTTGTGTTGTTTCTCTATACACAAACCACTTTAAAATCTATGGAAGAACAATTCATATATGCTTTGGTCATAAAAATGGCAGAACTCTTTCTCCAAAGTAATTCTCTAATTTTTGTATATACTAGAACACATTTTCAGAAAGTCGATATCATAAACTAAATCAATGCAAAAAACATGACAATGGTGATAGAGCATATTTCTTTAGAGATGTGTTAACTGTACTTTATAATATATTCTAAGGCACTTAAAAATTACACTATAAAAATCTTGAATCAGCACTTAAAATACATAAGGTCAAATTTAATTTCTTCATTGTTTTCTAGATAAGGAAATTAATATTTATAAGTTATGGGACTTATCCAAGACCATGGGCCAGGCAAGAAAATTTAAAATCAGACTGTGAAACCAAACCTCGTTCATTACTTTTTCCTTTACTCTGTACAATTTTCATATTTTATATGTTCCTGCCCTTAGCAATTTGCCTCTGTATTTCCACATGAAATAAATTTCAATTATAATTTGAGTAGACATCTGAGTAATTATGTATGAAAAATAATTTTTAAGGACTAGAAAATACCCATATAGTAAAACATTGTATGGGGGCTTACACCAACTTATACCAGTTTAAAATTTGTTCTATAAGATGAGCATGTATATTTCAATAACTAACCGGGATGATTTAGCATGAGAATATTATAAGATTAACACAGATTTTAAAATATTGTGGCTGAATATAAGTTAGAAAAGTGTGAAATGTTAATTACACCCCTAAGAACAAACGCTAGATATAAATTAGACAAGTGTCAATCTCAAGAGTCCATTGAAGCCAGCAAACAGAAGGGGCAGTCTAAAAATATAAGGCAAAAATTATATTCAAAATTGTTTCCAAATTAACTCAACTTGATATTTTTTAACTTAGGGAAACATAATTTATACTTTATGCTTTTCCTAAACTGAAGTGACCTTTGTCTTTTGAATAAAAACACAAAAGAAGCTCCTTATATTCGCCTTTAGAAAAAAAAAGTTGCAAAACAATTTTCAAAAGCATCAAGGACCTTACCTGTTTCCATTTTTCCATCCTGTGCTGCAGGCCCATCCGGAATCACACTTTTCACCTGCAGAAACTCGTCAGGTTCGTCTCCACCAATTATGGTAAATCCAAAACCCATGTTGCTCTTTTTTAGGGTGGTGCTGAGGAATGTTCCCTTCAACTGGGATGCATCCCGGGTGAAGAGTGGTTTTTCTACATTGGCCAATATAAGTTAAAAAAGAAAAAGGCATGTTTAAGGCAAGTTCTCAGACAAGAGAAAGCCAGCCACTGAGCAGCAACAATCCCAGGGGTAAATGTGGGGGTCTTAGCAAATGCAAGCAGGTGGCGACTGCAAGAGGAGCAAAACTATTAGAACTTCCTACAGGTGAAAAGCAGTCCCAAGCATCCAGGGAAAGATGAAAAGCTGTTTGGTTTGGAGACAGACTTTTTGTCAAATCAGTTTCCATTCATTAATTTAGCCTTCTTGGGCTTAAAAAAGGCTGTGTCAACAGGGTGCCAGAGCCTTCAGAGAAAGAGGAACAAGGAGCTCAAATCATACAGACACATCTGGATCTGTTCCTCTTGTTATGAAAGATTCCGGGTAGGAGGTATGTGTCAGTGGCCGATTCTAAACTAAGCCTTGAAGAAATAAGGGTAGAAAAATAAAATGGACTTGTGATTTTTTTAAGTGAATGAGAGCACAACATTTCAGCATGTACAGCATAGCAAACAGAGAAGCAGTGGAACGTGATCACATATTCAAAGGTCCAGGTTGCGTAGAAAGAGTACCTGTATGTGGGACTGACTTTTGTTTACACCCCTCTATTGTGAGGTACTGTGAAGATAACTAGATATATAAATTGCTATTGGCTCCCATAGTGTTTAGTATACTCTAAAATGCGAGCAAAAGTCAAGCCAATGTTTTTAGATATAATTATGAATGTAAAGGTAACACATTTTGTAACAATATGTTGATAGATTCAAATCATACGGCTGCCTGAATAATTTGAATAAGCAGCCGTATAGATTTACCTGCTAATTTATTATATGATATGCTTTTCCAGCTACAATCTGTAACAAATATATTCCTAACCATAATAAGTGCTTTAAAAATAACAGTCATACTAGGAAATGGAATTAATATCTGCTTTAAATTCCATCAGATAAATATTTTATGATTCTTTAAAAATGTGTCATATTTAGGTGATCTGATTTAATATTTGTAATAGCCAAATTGTATATTGTAACTCAGTTAAGTATTCTGCATGATACCTTTTCTTGTTACATTTTGGGTGGTATGTAATCAACTCTAAGAAAATGAGTCATTCTCTTACACTTTTACTTTTTCTGTTCACTTACATGTCA
Source organism: Cebus imitator (assembly GCF_001604975.1). NCBI lineage: Eukaryota > Metazoa > Chordata > Mammalia > Primates > Cebidae > Cebus > Cebus imitator. The sequence continues at coordinate 8,725,811 of NW_016107341.1, read as the reverse complement.
CGTGTATCTTTATTAAAAACAGAGCTTCTTTAAAATAAATAAAAACCATAATATTTTCTTCTATGTTTTCTTTATCAAACTAAAGTTTATAATTGGAGAGAAGTTCATCAGGAGACCTTTACATTCATTTAATTATGCTGTAGTATATGGCGTGAAAATTAGCAGGCAAGCCTAGACCTCCCGACTCCAAAGGCTCTTTGGTGCTTTTATTTAGAAGCCCACTAGCTGTGAAAAGTTTGTGCAGCAACTCATCCCACTACGTGGCTCCCAGGTGTAGTCAGGCCCCGAAAGCAGCCCTGGGACATACCGAACAGCCAGGGCCTCCCTGCTGGGTCACGCTGATAGTAAGACAAGTCATCCACGCTGCGCGACCTCTCCGGGGCAGCGCGGGGGCAGATGGATTTGGGCCTAGGTAATGTCGATGAGGAGCTGTCTATGTCACAAAGGAGAACAAGCCTCATTCTTGTGCTTGGTCTTTTAAGGACAAACTTATGAGTCTCTATGAATCTCTGCAGTTTACAGTGCCACTATCAAAATCCATTCATCTCTACCTGGCGACATGCTGTACATTCCTACAAGGTACTGCCTGAGGCTTTAACTTCATCTGTGGTTGCTAAAGGCATTAGTTTAGAGAGAATGCAAACATCCAGCTAAAGCTAATAGAAGGGTCTGGAGAAAGCAAATCAATTTTTCAAAATGGTCCAAGCTACAGACATATTTGGAAGAGCAGGCAGTTTGACAGACAATTTTCCCTTTGAAACATCACATGCTGACAGGTATCATACCTCGGAAACCTGGGGCCTGCAGGGGCTTTGTTCCAAGTTCTGTGTGGGGCATGTTATGTTGCTGTAGCTTCCTTTTTGCTTCCAGGACAGGATTTTCAAACTGTGTTCTTCTATTTATGTGGCTAAAAAAGAAAATTTCAAATTAGGACAACAGTTGGGCAAAGTCATTTAAAAGGCCATATGTATGGCTCTAGACAGAGCAGGTGATTAAGGGTCACCTTATCTGATTACAGTCAAGTGCCTCACCCAGCATGCGGTCAGGCTCCAGACCAGGCTGGCCTGTGCACAACACACATTTCTGTGACAAGTGCTGAGTTCTCAAAGGGTCCATCATATGCCATTCTGCTTACATTATACATGATTCAGCCAAAAGAACTAGAATGTGCACTGGCTTTCTGGTCTACTGTGTTCCTTTGAGGTGAGTTTGATGTATAAAAATAAGTGGTGAAGAAATTTATACTGAGTGGTGTTGAAGAAAAGAGCATCATCTGAGCTTTGCAAAGTCGCCATATCCAACAGGATACATGGGAGGTAAATTCATTGATAGAGTGTAGCAACCATCTGCACTGTTTAGAGTTAGTACTGGATTGAGAGACTGGGATCCTGGAGAAAGACTCCCAAGATGTTTGCAGAAATTACAGAATACATATATAGGACAGTTTATGCTGACATCAATGTAAAGTAGAGAATTCATATTCTATATCATGAGATGGCAAACTTGTAGGTGTCAGACACAGAGTGGCTTAAAGCAGCTGTGGCCCAGCTAAACTGAGAGCTTATAGCTTAAGCAAATTGTGAATTCCTGTATAGCACGCTGTTTGATTTTTAGAGTTCCTTATCTGTGGGAAGAGTAGGAACCAACATGCCTGCTTAGTGGTGGCCCTATGGTGCTCTTTCTCTAGAATATAAACACCTCATGAGAGGGCTGGCATATATATTGATTTTGGTTCTTTGTACAAACTGAAATAGAATTATGGCAGGCAAGCATGAAGAGGAGAGAAGGGATAGAGGAGAAATTGACAAATACTGAGTCCTTAACTCTTGGCTAGTTACTATATTTAATTTTCCTCAGTGAGGCCTCATAACAAAACAGACTTGAATTCTAATTATTCACCTTTTAAAGGCAATGAGACTGACACATGGAGAGATCGGATTATTTGCTCTAAATCATGTCTCGTAAGTGGAAAGGCTGGACTTGGCCGTGTTCATTTCTAAAACGAATCTCTACACAGTTTTTTCTTTTTGATACATGATTTCACACTGTTAAATGCACACATACTTATTGTGTTTGTACACCCCTCACGGCCCCAACACAAACCACTTATAGCTTCAGAAAGGAAAAGAGATAGAAGCAGAAACATCTCAACAACCAATTTTCTAACACTATGAATCACATCATTCCAAAGCAGTGCCCAGAAACATGGTAAGCCAACTGCAATATCTAATTCTTTCCTCATGGGAGACAGGGTAAGGTAGCTGCCTGCCCTACAGGCTGTGCAGTCAATCAGTCCTGTATTCAAATTCCAGCTCTACTACTTGACCAGCAGTATGACCATGGGTGAGTTATCGAACCTGAGTTTTAGTGTCTTAATCTGTAATACCAGCATAATGCCTCCTTCCTGGGGTGGTTGTGAGCAGTATGTGAAATAATGAATATTAACACATGGCTTTGAGTAGACATGCTCAATAATTAGTACCAGCTTGTATCACCATCATCATCTTAATCATCACCATCACTGTCATTATTTTTCGTCCATAAGAAAGGCTTTATTGGGGGATCTTTAGAAGCACTGGGTCCTTACTCTAACTGCCTCTGGTGTTGTTTAGGAAGGGAGTGCTTATAACAATGCTCTTTGTTAATGAAACTCATTTGTAAAAGGTTCAAAGTACAACCATCTGTGTGAAATTATTTTCACCGGAAGTAAAATGCTGTTGCAATGCTCTCATGCACCCAGGTCTCGTGCATTGTGACTGTGGTGCACAGTGAACTAATAATACCTGTGCCTGTAAAGCATGTGAGCTTCCAAAGCTTCTTTACCCTGTAAACTCTAACACTGCCATCCTGTTTTGGAAGGACCAGTGTTTGATGCCTGTTTTCCTATTTCTCCATTATTACGTAACTTCCTTACCAAAATCCTCTGAAACCTTCCCATTACCTAAACATACACTGTTCCTGATCTTGCCCTCACTCATTTCTGTAGCTTCACCTTTGGCCGCATCACTACATGTGCCCTCTATTTTGAACATACTCTGATCAGTGACTCTCTATCAAACCTCTTATCTGTCCTTAAGAGATTCAGTATATAAATGGTGCAGCACTTGAAGCAAGACAACCTGAGTCTCAGGTGGCATCTTGGGCAAATTTCTAACTCTCTAAACTTCAATATTTTATCTGTGAGATGGGGACATTAGTAGCTACATCGTGGGTTGCTGTGAGGATAAGAAAAATGTTCACAAGGTTTGTATTTCCCTTAGATACCCAGGAAGAACCCAAGAATGAAGGTATGGTTGTAATTTTTTAGAGATCTAGTTATTCCTTATTACTGTTATTGAAGTGTTGCATGGTCATCGCTGTTACTCTGATGATGCTTTTCCTATCTCTCCTATGTCTCCTTCCCTAATCCCTCCCAGACTCATTTCCTGCCTGTGTCATGCCCTTCCCCCTTGGATTCTCAGAAAACTTTGAACAGACTTCTCTCATGGCAGTTTGTTTACTTAAAAAAAAAATCCATCCACTCAAACATTTATCCTATGAGTAACAAGTAATCCAGTTATATTCCTTAAGTTATTAAAAAATACACAATTAAGTAATTATTGATTATAGTCACTATTCACTTATTTTCTTATATACCACTTCATTAAGAGGATTTGAGGACAACAACAACAAAAGTAAACAAAATTAGGGTGAAGTTAGTTGAATTTAGATGGGAGATCAATAGACAGAATTGATAAAGTAGGTTCCTATTTGTTTACTAGAGTTTTATTGCAAATTAGCTTTCAGCTTTTAAGTTGCTAATTCCACCAATTACACTATTCAGAGTATTTAAGATGCACTCAAGCCAGTTGTTTAGAAGGACATAGTATTCCTGTTACTAGGTCTTATGTGACATTCCTTTCCCAATTTTGAATAAAGAGATTTCTGTGACGTAGTATACAGCATCCTAAATGATAATTTTACAGTAATAAATTTCATAGGCTATACTAACTTTATTACAATGTATTTTAATGATTAATTTTCATGCTGATTTCCTTCCCTAGATTGTGTACTCCTATATACAGGTTACATGTGTTATTTATCTTTGCATAGTGAGCATCCAACACAATGAATGAAAAATACTTTTTTTTTGTTAAATAAATGATGAATGTGTGTTTTAAAACATTTATTTTCAAACATGTTTGTCAATAACTTTAAGAAACCAAGAAACAGCTTTGAAATGTTCTAGGATATCAACTTTTCTTGTTTCCTATCTGCTCTATATCCGTCTTTGCATAACTTTATCCTTAGAAAATACATTGCAGAACTTTTTGGGATGCAGTTACACATACAATAGAGTTCCTCCAACTTGCCACCTGCATATAATTATTTTCTTAGAAAAGTTAATGTGTAGCCACCTGCTTTATGGTCACATGAGTTTCCAGAGTTCACAGAGAATGAAAATACCAGTGAATGAGTTTGGCAGGCCTTGGGCCACACAGGCAGCAGAAGCAGGATATGGCTGTAGCACCATAAGCTAATTGCTGCAGAACATGTACATTGTCACAAATGAAGTCATTCATTTGAAACTTACAATGCTCACAAGCTCTAAAAGACTTATCACAAAGAAATGTGATTGTAGCTGAATAGAAACTTGTCTTCCTTATGCTTCCAAAATGAATAGTTTCAAGTTGTTTCAGCAAGGATTTGGGGGTCTTACAATGTGCACAAAAAAGATGTGAATGACAAATGCCATCCTTCTCATTGTTTAGGCTCTGTGAGATAAGTACTAGCTATTTCATCTAACTTCCATACAGAAGAAGAAGCTGGGAAGCTACCAAGAGTTCTTGCTATTTAATTATATCTAATCTATTGTTATATGTAGCTGAGAATCTTTAGCTATTAAAAGCTAAGAGAGTAAGAGTCATATTCTGAAGTGGGTATATCTTAACGACTCCATTTTCTCTTTACAGAAGAGGAAGACTGCTGATGAGAGATGCTTCCAAATTAAAATGGTAAAGGGCTCAGAATATTCAAGGATGAGATTCCATTGTCTGATCTCTTTGTCCTTACATTCACTTATCTGCAGTCTGACTCTCCTCTCACCACGGAATAGAAACTTCAGAGTAAGTTCCTATGTGGCAGTGCTTTGAAATTCCAGATGCACTGGAGAGCTTCAAAAACAAACAAGCAAACAGAAAACAGAAGACTCAGGCCCACCCTAAATCAAGTGATTCATAATTTCAGAATGAGATACATAGGCATTGGCATTTTTTTAATAGAAAGCTTCCCAGGTGTCCCTAGTGTGCAGCTAGGGCTGTGATCCCCTGAGTTAGAAGCTGAGACTGTGTGAAGAGGTGTTGCATAAGGAGTATCTAGCCTGATAAGATTTATGCAGAAGTCTCTTTTTGTGTATATGGCCTCGGGGAGGATTAGGAAATACAACTTTGCTCCTGAAGAGGACTTCTGCCATCAGAATTTTCAGACAAGCACTGAGGGAAGGAAATATTTGAAGTTGATTAGAGGATATGCTGCCAAAGCTAGTCCCTGGTCAGGGTCCTGTTGCCTGCCATTTTCTTCATTGTGGAGATGGAGTGGAGGAATCAGGAGGAATGTTGTACATACTGAGCCTATCAGTATGCAGAGGGCAGATTTGCTGAAGGTTATCAAAGCCATCACCCGACCCTCACCATCCATGCTCTCTGTATATCTCGGTCTGTTCATAACCCACCTTGCTTCTGGAGTTTTTGGAGAGAGGCTCTTTTAGTGTATAGTCATGAATGACATCTTTGCACCCACAGGTTACTATCCCACTATCTTCAGTTGAAATTTAGAAATAATCAATGTGGAAAAGAGAAGGGAGCAGCTTTTAAGTGTAGATGGTATCACAAGGTAGCCAAGGTGAGTGTGCTAATTATCCAAGGCATGAGGCTGATAGTGCTCCAATAAATATTTACTGAATAAATACATGAATGGAGCAAGGCAAGCAGGAAAGAGGATATATCTCACTGTTTTCTATCTTCACTCTCCTGTAAAATACACATTGTGGGCAAGGCATGGTGGCTCATTCCTATAAACCCAGCGCTTTGGGAGGCCAAGGTGGGTGGGTCGCCTGAGCATAGGAGTTTGAGACCACCCTGGGCAACAGAGTGAAATCCTGTCTCTCCTAAAAATATAAAAATTAGCCAGATGTAGTGGCACAGGTGCCTGTAGTCTCAGCTGCTTGGGAGGCTGAGGTGGAAGGATTGCTTGAGCCCGGGAGGCAGAGGTTGCAGTGAACTGAGATTGCCCCACTGCACTCCAGCCTGGGTGACAGAGCCAGACCCTGTTACACACACACACACACACACTGGACAATCAACTTGGTGTGAAATTTAGGGCTGGCTTATCTGATACAGTAATTTTTACATTTGGGTAAATTCATGGAATCCTTCAAAACAGAGAATCTTTCAACATATTCTAGTGATAGCAGAAAATGTCATCCCACTTTGGTGATAAAGGATTTAAATCTAATGAGCTGATAACTGGCAGCTGCTATCTTAGGTCACAATAAAAAAGTGTGAATAAGGAAAAGCACTATATTAGGGATGAAATGTGGGAGAATCAGAGAAACAGCCCCTCAGCACTGGGAGTGGGAGGGGGAGGACTAGCTTGGAGCTTGGCGTTGTGGCTCAGATGACCACAATGCAAACTGTTTTCTTGTGGGTCTTCCTGAATGAATTTAGTGTGGATTTCATGGTTGCTTGGAGTCCTTGGGCTTTCTCTGATCCTGACTCCAATTCCCCTTCTCTGCATTGTTACCACCTCCCTTCTGAACCCTAGACTAGAGCTGAACTGTTAGGCAAACACAGACATCACACCCTCCCTGACTCTGTTTTATTTATTTTAATACGAGCCTTGGGAAGACTTCATAATGTTTCTTCTACTGTCATGTCTGAATATATGGAATAAAAACAACTTCATGCTTTGAAAACTAAGGGAAGATAATAACAGGATCTTGTGAAGCCAACCCTCTTCAAAGAAGACAGGACAGTATGATTACAAGCTTAGTCTCTGTGCTCATGATGCTCACATGCAAGGCCCCGCACAACCTAGGTGTGTACCTTGAGCTCATCATTTACCCTTTTTGTGCTTCAGAATTTTTCACCTGTAAAGTCAGATAAAAATAATATTTACCTCATAGAGTCGTTGTGCATAGTAAATGAGTTAAAATGAGTAAACTACTTAAGAACAGTGCTTGGACGTAAGTACTCAATCAGTGCTAACTATCCTCACTCAGCAAATCCTTACTAACCAAATTTTCTTGACTAGACACTATGGTAGGGGAGGGACAAAGATGAATCAGGCACATAATCCAGCAGGGGGGAGAAAACGGGGATAAAAAAGAATTATAATGCAAAACAAGGTTACATAATACAATGTATGCCTTACAGGGCTTTGAAATGCTGAATTTTAGAAGTACTAGATTAAAGCCTAATGTTTTAAATATAAGTTATTATAAAATATGAGCTTTGAATAAATGGAAAAATTGAATCTATTTTACTTGGAGCATTTTTTTAAAAACAGAATAATTGAATCCTGCCTCTTGAAAGATTTCTTCCCAATTCTAACACATAAGTGATAATTTTCCTTCTATAAATGTCCATTCATTATTCCCTACTGAACCTGGGGGAATGTCAGTTTGCTTTGTGAATGTGAGTGGGAAGACTGAATCATTCACATGTTAATTTCTCCTGCTTTTCCTGGACATGAAGGTGTCTACATTGGGGATACAGTATCCAGGTGGGAGGCGGAATCATGGCCAACTGAGAAGAATATCTACATATTGACACTGAAACTCTTACAGCTGAGTCTATCCTCCACTCCACACTAGGCTGAGCTTCTCAAAATGTATATGTTCACATAAATGAACTCTCTTCCCTCCCTCGGTAGTAATGCTAAGTTATGTATTTAAGACATTAACCTGTAATACGTATTTTATATATAAGGGAAGATTCATCACTAAGCCATTACTCTTCACTAATTGCATGGAAAACTTCAAACTAACTATTAGCAGACATGGCCATGTGCACTGTCAATCATGTCATGAAGCACCCAGGACCTACAAGGTACATAGATTCAATTTCAAAAAATTCAGAGCCAGTAGGTATGCATCACACAATGTTGTTTTCTATTGATCCCTTGTCACTCCCATAAAGCATCTCTCTAAAATGTTATTGCCGAGTGTAGGAGGAGATCATTGTTATCAAAGGTATCTCTAACCTGCTTCCAGACTGAGTCAAAGTAGTGAATTATAAGCTCATAGAATAGGATTTATCTAAAGGAAAACTAAAATACTACACTATTTCAAGATCTTTCTGTATGAGAGACAAGACTAATAGTCCTCTTCTACTACTGCCTGACAGCTTAAGTGTTTAAGTCCCTTACGTCTCATTTATAATTTCACTGATTCCTCAGTATTCTGGGCACTAAAGACACAAAGCTCAACATGACACAATCCATTCCCCCAGGTGGCTCATCCTCCAGTGGGGGAGACACACGCTAGGTGACCAACCATTTCAGTTTGCCTGGGACTAAGGAGTTTCCTGAGATGTGGGGCTTTCAGTTTTCAAATAGGAATCGTCCTGCATAAATTAAGATGAGTTAGTCATTCTAGAATTGGCCAGGAAAATATAACACAAGACAAAAAGTGCTGAAATTTGTAAGCATGAAGTAAACAGAGGGAAAAAAGACAACTTAGTCTGATGGGTCAGGGAAAGCTTCACAAAGGAAGACACATGTAAACAGACTGTAGAAGGATGAATGTATTTTGCTGGATGGAGAAGGGGACATTTTAGGAAGAGAGTAGTAGATATAGAGGTGTTTAATAATAGTCAATTCTGCCTACCTAGAGTACAGGCTTAGTGCACACAGACATGCATGTGATTGTGTATGGGGTGCAGTGTGGGAGCAAGAGGCGTAGGGGAGAGGATGGAAGCTACAAGACTGGAAGGACAGTTTGGAGTCATGGTATGAAGTTTCATCTTGTCTGAAGATCTCCCTACTTCCATTGTGACTTTAGTCTAACGGAACTGCAGCTTTTAAAGTCTCCATTCTGGACGATATACCTTATTCCTGAACTTGGGAACATCATGAGCTTCACCACACATCAACCAAGTAGGAAAGCTGTGGGGCTCCCTAGAATTCCCAACCATTTTGGCATCATTTCCTGGCTCCTCCAGTGTCCTAGGTATTGGGTATTGTTTTCACCTGGGATATGAGGATGACTAAGAGATGTTCCACAAATGTGAAAAAGTCATACAGGGAAATAGCCATTTTTATATACAGGGAAGGGTGAGATCAGTCTAACTTGTAATATACTCTATGTTGAACTGGATTGCTATTTCTTAATAAATTATGAGTTGTTAAAATATGCAATCACAGTGTAACTTAAATCAACTGAACTCTAAAAAATGCATTCATACATAATGATAGACATACAAAGCCATGGCTACAGGAATCCTTTGAGTGTGACTCTAAGGAGAGTCAGAGAATTATCAAGGACACTCAGAATACTGGGCAATCACAAAGGCAACATCACTGATGTCTGGGATTATCCAGGGAGAAGGGAGTCAGAAGAATGCTAGTGAGGGGAAATTGACAAGACTGGGGACAAGGCTGTGGCAGATTCTGAAAGTCACCAGGTCAGAAAGTCACCAAGTCATGAAAATAACTCCAATTTCACATAGTACCCAGGTTCCAGGTTTCCAAGACCAATATTGAGAGATGAGAAAAGATTAAAAAATATTATTCTTGACCACTAAGTCTTTATGACTACATAGACCAGGAGGAAGTCAAATACATAGCTATTCCTTTTATATGCTAGAATGTGATGCAAGAAGGATTAGAAAACACAGAAAAGTTAAGAAAAAATATTTTTTGATGTGTTTAAGGGAGAAAATGACATACTGCTGGATACCTAGAATCTGCATAGAATCTTTCAATACCTTGCCACTTAATTTGACTGTGAGGTCTAGGAGTAAGCAGGAAACTACAATTCTGTTAGGTAAGGACCCTGGGAAGATAGAGGCATGAAGAAAAAGGAGTGGGAATAGAGGATAAAAGTTCAGCAGCACCAAGAACAAAAAAAGGTGGCAAGAAGTTGCTTCAGTGTTGTTTTTTTTTTTAATAGTTTAGCTTACTGGGGACAGGTATTGTGGCTGAGTTTTATATAATTCACACACTATGTCTAAAATTATGCCATTACTAGAAGATCAAAGTTTCACACAGATGAGATGATATTTTCATGTAACTGTAATGGGGGATGTATTTTCAAATAACTTGTTTGTTCTTTTCCATAATCTAGATTTATGTTCCCACAGTGGCCTGAGTTTGTGTTTTTCATTTTGAAGCTCTTAATAAAGAACAGGAAAGGTGTGATGTTGGATACTTCTGAAGCAAATTCCATTTGTGCACTTTTAAAGTTAATTCCAATTCAGATTTAAATTCTGTTTAATAGACGCCACAGTTTGCTGAAATAAACAGTTGTATGAAGCATGAATGTCAGCTTTGTTAAAAAAAAAAAAAAGAAAAAGGAGAGACTAAGGGGAAGATGGTGCGTGGCAGAGTGGGATGGGAGCTAATGTTCACCTGGTAAATACTATATGCTCAGGATAGGTATTTATATTCTCAGTGACCCTCAGTGAAACAGGATGCATGCTTTTAATTCACTTGGTCTTCAGAGAGATAAACCATTTTCTGCAGATCTCACAATTAGCGGCAGATGCATGAAAAAGCCTAGCTCTGTGTAGCGTCAACATCCAAGAACACTGAGTTATGTGATTCTGCTACAAATATACACTTAACTTTTACAGTGAAGTTACTTATGTATATATAGACATGGGCTATGTCTGGTAATCTGCAATACACTTCAGCCAGGTGATTCTCAATTTCTTTGTATCAATTTCCATTATGAAATGGGAAACTTTAAAACACTGTAAATTACCTGTTGATTTTCTGAAGACAAAAATATGAAAATATGAAAAGATTTTGATATATTTAGTATATTTTTTAAAGAACTCAGTGATCATGTGCATAAATAGTAACTGAGCATGTTTTTCCAGAAAATATGTGTGTGTATGTATTTTACATATTAGAAAAAGTGAGAAATGAAATGGTAATGAGAGCATGAATGAGGAGTCAGGAGACCTGGCTTTGTGTAACACTGCTTTCAAACCAGAAGGATCTGTTCCAAGGGCTGTCTTTCAGCTTCCCTTAGGGCTAGTCCTAACATCAATTTCTTGAACTCTTTGCTCTTACTGACTCTGGAAGTCACGTGTGGGTCATGTCTCTGGCAATTATGCTAATGATAATAAGGTGATTCTGTGCTAGTATTTATGAATAAGATTATAGCTCTATGTGAGGGAGAATGGAGGCAGTCAACAATAATAACACTATGTATGTCACATCTCAAACTTATAAAAGAATGCTGTGTGTTATAGGCCAGGTTCAGTTCTTCTGAGGTTCAGTGATCTAAGAAAAACTGAAGGGATCTGTTAAAAGATACAGACTTACAGCTAGATAGAAGAAATGTACCTCCTGTGGTTCTATACCACTGTAGGATGACTCTAATTTACAATAATATGTAGTCTCAAACAGCTGGACGGAAGATATTGAATGTTCCCAACAGAAAGAAATTATACATGCTTGAGATGTTGGACATGCCAATCACCATCATCTGATCACTATACATTATAAGTATCAAAACATCACTATTATACTCCATGAATATGTATACTTATTATTTGTCAATTGAAAGATTTTATAAAAAAAGACATGGAAACATATCACTTAGCAAGGAATTTTTTTTATGTTACGGAGTGGAAACTTGAGTACTGGTGGGAATTATTCCCAAATACCCACATAAGAGTCACCCATAAGGGGTGTACTTCTCACCCCACCTGTGTTACATTCACCACCAAACCGTGGACACCAACAAAGTCTGACTCTCTGGTATCCTCAGAATCACTGGGATTCGCCAAAGTGAAAGCCATTTTCAAAGCCACTTCCAATGAGTCTGAGTGGTCCTTCTCTCCCACCTTTCAGACCAAACCAACATTTTGGGTTTAAGCTACAATTGAAGGTTTGGTAAGCCACCCACACTATCTTTGAGAAATTCCCCTGATGTTTCTGAACTGCAACTGCCTCATCTGTAAATATTCTACTCATTTCATAGGACTGTTTTGAGGAGCAAATAAGACAAAATATATGAAAATGTTTAAAGACGAAGCACTGTATAAATTTAAGTTGATTTTGACATTCTTGGAATATTCAGGATTTGAGAGTCAAGTGCAACTTAAGTATGGACAGCGTGAAGTCTCTTAATTCCTGTCCTGGGTTGCAACAATATTTTTATCACTTACTAGCTTGATAGCCTGGCTTCTTTAAGTTTCATTTTCTCTGTTTGTAAAATAGCAGTAATAGTATCTGCCATTAAGCATCGTGGTGGTGATTAAATAAGTTTCACAAAATGCCTTAGACATACCAAGTGCTTAATAATGGTAGCTAACAGCTACCATTATTAATATATTTTGTTCTCTGGGTTGATTAATAGTTACAAAAGAAGACCCCCTTGGGGATAAAATTTACATATGAGGTCAATGGCACAAAATAAATTACTAAGCAACACTAGCGAAAAAGAAAGATAACCATCCATGTCATTTTATTTATCTGAAAATATACATTATTTTGACGCCCAATTAAAACTGGAGAAAGTGAAGTAAGAATAATAGAAAGCAGGGGACCTGTCAACCTCCATAGGTGAGTGTTGTGCTCAGTGGAAAGCTGAATGAAGATCTTTACATTACAACAGACTCAACAAGTGGTGCTTAATAAGCTTTCAGAGATTTGTTATCTTATGATAAGTTTCTTTGAGACTCAACTTATGTAAAAACTAATTTTATTAGCACAACAAATAGGCTTTTTTTTCTTTTGCCTTTAGTAGATCCAGTTAACCTTATCAGACACAGAATAGAATTTCCTTTCTTTAAAATTTGTAGTTTGGCTTACTTAACTGTATTAAACTTAAATGTGAAATGTGATGATAAAAGTTTTTATGATTCATCCATTTTTATTATACAATTAACTGAGTATATGTAATATAATCTCATCCAATTAAATATGAAATCATCTGATAAACACTAGTAATAATGTTTAATGCTATCACTTTTTATTGTTAAAAAAAAGAAAAAGTTTTCCTTTCAAATGTATTCAGCTTTGACAGTACTAAAGATATATCTCTGGGCTGGGCGTGGTGGCTGATCCTGGGAAGTCGAGGCTGCAGTGAGCAGTGATTGTACCACTACACACCAGTCTGGGTGACAGAGAGAGATATATATGTATGGGGAGAGAGAGAGCTCTATCATCTATCTATCTATCTATCTATCTATCTATTTTTTTCCCACTAGGTGGCTGCTGAAGACAGCAGAGGGACAGGATCTGGTTTTCACTAGTCAAGGCCATCTTGTGGGCTACCTGGCTGCCATCTTGGCCAAGTGGGTTCTACTGGGAAGGAAGGTGGTCATGCACCATGAGGGCATCAACATTTCCGACAATTTCTGCAGAAATAAGTTGAAGTACCTGGCCTTCCTCCACAAGCAGGTGAACACCAACCCTTCCCTAGACTACTCTCCTTCCTGGGCCCCCAGCTGTATCTTCTGGTGGCACTGCAAGACCAAGTGGGACCAGGCTGCCCTGGACTGCCTTAGGGTATCTGATGGCATCCCACTGCCCTATGACAAGGTGGTTCCTACTGCCCTTAAGGTTGTGTGACTGAAGTCTACCAGAAAATTTGCCTCCTTGGGGTGCCTGGCTCATGAGGCTGGCTGGAAATATCAGGCAGTGACAGCCACCCTGGAAGGCAAGGAGGAGGCCAAGATCCAGTACAGGAAGAAAAAGCAGCTCATGTGATTGCAGAAACAAGCCACAAAGACGTGAAGACGACAAGTGACAAATACACAGCGGTCCTAAGACCTAGGGACTCCTGGTTTGAGACGAGTAAAGACTTTATTCCTCATGTTTGGCCTGGCCTACCCTTCTGCCATTGCCACCTTGGAATATGGGGGACCCTGCCCTTCCTGCATCACTGTCCTGGGATGTGGAGGATCTAGGGGTAGGAATCCAGGGGCCACAGGTAGCCTGGTACTTAAGCTCAGGGCAAGGGAAGGGCCTTAGTTATTGCCTTTCTATAAGGTTATTTTAAACAGCTCTAAGATTTGTACAGCCATAATTTGTCTATGACCTACTTGTTCAGGAGAGAGTTTTAGAAAACCAATAGAACAATCAGCTACCTCGGTTTTAATATTGGCAAAAGGGACATGGAACACTAACTAGAGGGAGCCCTGCCTTGTGTGTGAATGGGGCATCTCTTTTAACTCCCACCTTGTCATATACTTGGTGGCTGTTATAACATGAAAAAATGCTTAGGGACAGCATGAGCTTACATATATGAGCTTAAAATGCAAGGGCTGTTTTAGAGAAGCATAGACTGAAAAGATGTGTGACCAACAGGTGGCAGGGGCTGCTGTTGTTCCTTCCCTGTATTTTGTGATCAGAATCCAATAATTACTTGGAAAGAAAAAAAAAATAGTTCTTATCCACCTTTTTGTTTATAAACTTACACTTTATCAAAACAGATGCCCTTTTAATGACAATCTTAATTATCAGCCTCATGTCTTTGGATATCAAGTATATTTCTATGTTTTTCCATAGCTTGGTAAAAAGAATCCATGATAATAATTCACCCTTCTGAGAGGCCTTCTTTCAATAACACTTTTATGATGGGATTGTTAAAATCATTAAAGGAATGGTAATATACGTTACTGTCTAACCAAACAAAAAGTAGAAATGAAAAGAAAATGCTTTAAAAATTTTAAGTATTCTTTGATCAGCAACTGTAATGAGAAAATAAAGAGGCTTAATACAGAAAAAAGGCCAAATTTATTCTTGTTAACATAAAGTGGTAGTGAGTTAAAAGAGATCTTAGCAATTACCTAATCCAAACCACTCATTTACCAACTAAAAGCCAGAGAGGTTAAATGTAATTTTGCTCTAACCTATAAATTCAAAATTGTGGACGCAAAAAACATAAGCTATTGCTAACATTATGATTTATGACACATGAAAGGAATTTTGAAAAACTTTATCTGCATATTGATAAAGAGATGAATTATATTTCTCAGGTGGGAATGAGACGGTAATACATTTTACCCAGTTAGAGTAACCATCTTCTGTTTTTTATTCAGTTATAGGGTACCTCAAAGAATAATATCAGTCTGCTTTGGTTTGATTTCCTCGGCCTGACTAAGTTTCTTCATACCTTTGACACTGTTGGCATCACTCTGGGCTGAATGGGATTCCAGTTATGTATCTGTAAAGATCTGGAAAACGCAAATGCCAGCCAACTACTTGAATTCCAGAAAGAATTATTTTCCAACACCAAAAGAAAAAAGCGACAGTGTCGTTTTAATATGCCCGTCGCCAACATGATAGGATCTTGAGGAACTTTTAGGATAATTTTGACTCAGCCATTTTCACTTTATGTGCTAACTTTAGAACTTAATCTCAGTCTAAGATATATTCAAAGTATGTAATGATACAGATTGTTAGCATGAGACAATCTGCAGTTCACACACAAGAAGCAGAACATGTTTAATCTTGAGAGAGGAAAACTAATAAGCTATATGAGCTAACTCTTTCATAAATAATAGAATAATCATCATCTACCTGTTATAGAACACTGCCTTGGGGAGTGGCAAACAGGACTGTCCAGTGAAAGACGCTAGCAGTGTTCTCTGGGTTGCCTAGCAATGAGCTACCTGGGAGAGGGGTCCCCTCTTTCAGCAGGAGGGACAGCACTTCTGATACAGCTCACATCCAGCTCCAAAGCTTGTCTGCAACTCTCTTAAGCTACAATTCCCCAAGTTCAGACTGTCCTCCCCGCCTTCACAAGGCCATCCTCAAGTTTTCATGGTCCTATAAAAAAGATGGAGTAGAAGGAGGGAGCATGGTCCTTCTTTGGCAGCAGAGAGCATGGTGTCTCCAGCTGTGACCATTCCTGCCCTTTCTTCCTGGGACCCTGAGGGTTCAGGGTCTGTGTACCTCACACTGTTACCCTCTGCCTGGAAGTCTCCCTGCTTCTGTGCTACCCAGTATGCTACTGTGCTGTTTGGCTATGCTTAGCCAGCCTCTTGAGAAGTGCCTCAACAAGGGCCTGATGTGTCAGATTCATAAAAAATGCTTGAAGACAAACACGAAACCCCCAAAATGTGTTTATATTGCAGTTATCTTTATTTACAAATATATTCTCAAAGAGATGTTGATATAAAAGGAATAATTCCTTTGCTTTTTATTACTGGCTTTAGGACAAAGAAAATAATGTATTAGAGTTATAAAAATTGCTTGTAAAAATAACATTTATATACTAACTCTGAAGTCAAGGTGAATAATCCACTGTTATTTGTAAAAGTCCATCTGCAAGTAAACCAATTTAAACTTCTGGGTACCTAAAACATTGTCTATTTGGAACTAGAAGATTTGTTAAGTAAGGTGGTTGATAAGATGTAAGAGTCGCTAATAAAAGTGTGTTTAATTACAGAGTCAAGTTTTCACTCCGTCAGTTGGGAAGCCATTTAGGGGTGGGGGAGTGTGACTGGGATAGAGAGCAAATGTCAATCCTATATGAGCCATCAATGGTGAAGTGTCTCATGGCAGGAAACATGATCTCTAACTTCAAGAACAGGGAGATGAAGGGCATCTAGATCTTGCCTGAATGGTAGTGAGGAGGCTGGACAGGAGACTTCTTTTCATGTGAAAATATCAAGGCATAAACATGTTTGAGGGGGGTCTGGGCATGGTGGCTCATGTCTGTAATCCCAGCATTTGGGGAGGCTGAGGAGGTGGATCACTTGAGATCAGGAGTTTGAGACCGGCCTGGTCAACATGGTGAAACCCTACCTCTACTAAAAATATGAAAATTAGCTGGTGTGGTAGTCTGCACCTGTAATCCCAGCTACTCGAAAGGCTGACACACGAGAGTCGCTTCAACCTGGGAGGCAGAGGTTGCAGTGAGCTGAGATTACACCACTGCACTCCAGCCTGGGAGACAGAGCAGGGCTCTGTCTCACATCAATAAACAAAAATGTTTGAGGGACTCTGTCATGAAGAGAAAAAGGAAGTCATAAACCTTTTAACTGACTAGTAGTTGAACAGAAGTATTAGGAAAGTAAATCAAAAGCCAGTTTAAATATATGTGAGTGAGTAGTACAGAGGGTGGAGGAGGTAAGTGGGAATTATCAACTACGAACTATCAAAAAAATTAACGTAGTATAAAGAGAATGTGTGTGGAGCTAGGAGACTGCCTGATTTACTCCTGGTATCTTAGGGACTCATGTTTCATGAAGCCTGATGACTGGTTTTATCCAGGCTGGAAGAAATGATGCCCCAAATTATGAAATCAGCCTGGGTCAGCTAGAAGGACATAAAACGTTAAGCTAGTCATAAGTTAAGGTTAATTAATAAAAAATCTGGTTCTAGTTCAGTTAGAGGTAGGACATTCAACGTTTGTTTTGATATCCTTGTTCCTTTTGTTCAACTATAAAGTGGAGTTTACTGATTTATGCTTGCTGAATAGAGAAAAATACGTTGTAAAGTATAAGAACTGAACAAACTTATTAACATAAAACATAGCGACTCTATTGAGAGGCTGTTTTTTTTTTGTTCTAAATGGCATCAGCACAGCTTCAACCTTATCAGCCACACTCACTTAGAAAACTCCATTAGCTCCTTAGAGACTTGATCTTCTCTTTTGCACATGTTGTTACTGTCAGCTGGGATGATGGATGTAAAGCACATTAAAATAAAGTAAAAAAAGTTAAAATAATGCCTTACACATTAGTATTTCTACTATTATAACAAATGCCCAGCTGTGTAAGATGATACATAGTCTAGATAATTATGACAATATAACTTCCTTCAAATGACTGAAGGCTCAACCCCTTTGAAAGCCACTCTCTGCAATCCTTGCTCCATCAATTTCAAAAGGCTATGGAATTGCTAAGAATTCTGACGAAGCATTGTTTTTATTCAGGGTGGCACACTCTGGCTATGAGATTATATGTTTCTTTCCCAATCAAAGTTTCTCTTAGAGTTGTTCACTTTTTGAAGTCTACTGTAATCATGACAGTATTGGAAAAGCAAGTAATGCCGAAAGGAGAGGCTTTATACATATTATTGGTATACACAAGATTAACAATTACTAACATTTATTCAACACTTACTAAATATAACTATGTTAAATGCTAAATCCCAACTGTGGAATACTACTGCTCGAGTTCACATTCTGGCTTTATTATATAGTACTTATAAAGATATCTATAGATCAGTTTCCTTACCTATAAAATAAGGATAATAATACAGACTTTCTAGAGTTTCTGGGAAAATTAAATCAGCTGGTACATGTAAATCAATTAGATTAACACTTGGCATGTTCTAAGTGCACAATAAGTGTTCCTCCTCTCTCCTCCACTTCCTCATTTCTTTCTCTTCTTTTTCCTCTTCCTCCTCCTTCCTCTTCCTCCTTCTCTATAATTTGCCTACCCAAGATCTCACAGCTGGGGAGCTACAGGGCTAGGATACTGTGCAACTCTGCAGCCCATACTTTTGGCCATTAAGTGATACTAATTAATAAGTCCAAATGCTGTTTATAAGATTTAGAGCTTCCTTAATGAGATTAAAAAAGGATATTATTTTATGTTTATTTGTAATTGGAAATGTTTTACATGTATACTGACTTTTTATAAACTTTAAAGTTAGGAACTTTTTCCCTAGAAAATTTAGAAGGTTACTCAAAGGCATGAAGCATTATTAACATAAGATACTGAGTTCAAGTTCTCTCTAACCACATTCCAAATTGCTACCTCATGATGGATGCTTACCACTAACCAGGAAATGAATGCAATTTTCCATTTATATTAAATATCACATTGAAAATACTATGCAGTTTTTTTCATACTTTCTGGAATTGCATACAAGTAATGTTTTATAGTAGCAGATGTGTGGCATCACATGAAAAACTTGTAAAACCTTTACATGAAAATCACATCTGCTAGTCTCCACTATCATTTTAACTACAGTTATATGGTTTGCTTTTCTGTCTGTGCCAGAGAAGACAGCTTTGCATCAAAGCTGTCCCAGCAAATCGTGTCTTCTGGACCAGCAGCTAGTTAAGCAAATTGTATAACTGCCATTAAAACCAAAATGTACCCAGCAGACATAATTTCACAAAAGAGGAGAGAGAACCACATTGGTACAAAAGTCACAGCTGTTCAACTCTCCATTTTGCACGATTTTATTAAAAAATTTTCCTATCTTTATGAACAGTGACAGTTACAAGTTACATTCCTAGTTAGCAATTTTAGGACTTCTTAATACGTAATGCTAAGTGCTGCACTATCGTGGATTTGGTGTCTGTCAGGAAAAATTGGGCTAAGTTCTTTCTGCTGCTACATAGAGTCAAAACTTGGTCTGTTTGCCCAGATAGCAGATAAAATTTTAAAAGATGTTGAGTAGGGCCCATTGTTCTCTAAAATACAGAGCTGCGTGCTGTCTCTACTCATCCAAATGAGGGCCAACATTTCTATGTGAAGGTCCACACAGTAAGAATTATTCTTTTACATTTTGCTCAGTGACGATGTTGTTAAGGGCCACTCTGAAGTGGTGGGTCATGGAGCTGGTGGCTCAGGATGCCTGCTTCAGCAGCCTGTCTCATGGGGCTCTACGAGGTCATCCTGACCTCGCATTGTTGGGCCTCCTGCTGTAGAACAGTACTACAGGAAGGCCAGGGAGGAGACGTTCTTGAGGAATCCCTCATTCGTCTTTAGGGATGGGTCCCAAAGGCTTGTTCAGACCATTACGAGGTATAAATGATACATTTATAGCAGGCATTTTGGGTAAGAGTCTGTAGTCTGGGCTCTGCAGTCAAACTGCCTGGGTCCAAATGTCAGCCCCTTGTCTCATATATGTGGGTCTGGTTAAGTTACTTAACTTTTTCAGTCAGAGTTTCCTCATCTATAAACTTAAGACAATTTAGCTCATTATCACTATAGAGATAATTATAAATGTGGTAGAAACTGTTAAGCACTGAACCAAGTTAATGGCACATATTAAGCATTCAATAAATGTTAGCAATTTCCATGACATGATGATGATGATGATGACTTCTCTGGTTCTTGAATATATTAAACCTGCAATCTTAAAATCGAATTTCCAGGGGACAGAAAGTGACATAGTAGGGTAAAATCAGCTATAGTGGTCACAGCCTGTTCAATTCAGGTTTCTTATTTTCCAGCTATGTAAATTCTCTTCTGCTATTGATTGCTGGAATTCCTATTTGCTTGTCTGTGGCTGAGAGGAGAATGTGTGTTTGTGCAAGTGTGCCAAAGACATTACACTCATTCCAATCTGTTGATGACACAGAGCTCAACCTGCATCTTCTGTTCCCAGTTGTCGCTCTGCCTGAAGAGAGGTGCTGGCTGCTAAGCAGGCCCTCTTGCGTCCATGCACATAGGCTTTCTTTTGTTTGCTACTGGGTGGCAAGGTGGAATCTTTTTCATGTCTTGTAAAGAGTACCTCAAACTGCATGAATGGGTATGTGATTAAACATAAAAATGATAGCTACACAGAGAATCCATTCTCATTCTCATTAATAGCATTAGTAAATCAACATTTTCTCAACCATATATTAACAAAAGACATTGCTTTGTTATATTAATATTAATGTTATCAATTAAACATATACAATTCCTTAAGATATTAATGCTATCACTGTAATTATGAAAAGAATCTTAATCTAGACAGTTTTTATTTTATATTTATAATACAACTGAAAGTGTTGAGATCGCAACTTAACTTCAACTAGACATTTTACTAATTTTTTGTGGTAAGAAATTAGTTGACTTTTTTCCCCCAACAAAAACACTCTGCATACTGAAAGTGATGAATAACCTCTATTATTATATATGTATCCTTATAGCTTCCATAAACAAGGCTACTATTCAGAACCAATTTGTACCTTGTGGAAATAATAGTGTAATAGATATGAGATACACAATTAAAGCAAACCATGTAAATAGGTATATTCCAATTAAAATATGTGGCAAGTTTGGTGGGATGGAAGAGATCCCTGATTTCAAGTAATGTATACATCATATATAATAAACAGGAATTTTAGTTATCTTTATGAAGTTTTTCAAGAGGATATTTCCAATAAATACTGGGATGATATTCTACTTAACATTGTCTCTAAGTTTAAATTATCTGTTTATTTGTCTCTGTTTTCCACGTGGCCTGCTACACCCACACACCTAATTACTGACACTGGTAAACTCTATAAAATTATGAAACAGGGATAAGACCATCACAAAGAATAGAATGGAATGTAACTGGAAGGAAATTAAACTATATTTACCCACTATGACCTGTATATACAACCTCCAAATCACTTAAAATCTAAGACTATTAAACATGTCAGCCTGATCTAATTATAGAAGACGTGACTGACTAAATTCTAAATAATTCTCTGACTATGGCTGTGTTACATGAAAAGTGAAGTGGAGAAATGTAGAGAGAAGTATAACGTAGGCAAACACACACACACACACACACACACACACACACACACACACAAATCTGAAGTATAAAGATAACAAGGAAAATTTTCGTTTAGGGTTACAGCCAGTGTCCAATTTAATAATGGATTATAAAGAAGCTACTAGCAGCAAATCTTCACTTGCAGAACAAACATCTCAATGATTCAAGAAGGTAGGAAGTATAGCTTTCTGACATAGGGGTGTCTTGCCTCTCTGTTAGATGATTAGGACAGAGAAGAAAGGTTTTAGTTAAACTGTTTCCTGCATTGGAAGTTAGCCTGAAAGGAGCTGAATATATGAAAAAACAATCTAAAGAATTAAAATAGGGAAGGGGTCAGCAAACTATGACCTGCAGGAAAAATGTGACCAGCTGCCTGTTTTTGTCAATAAAGTTTTACTGAAACATAGCTGATGTTGCCAATGGTTGCTTTTAAGCTACAACAGCAGAGCTGAGTAGTTGTGACAGAGGCCATATCGTCCTCCACCCCAAATATTTGCTATCTGGGTTATTATGGATTTTGCCAATATACAGATGAAGGAATGGTTCTTATTCAATGATTCTGTGAGGAATACACAAAAGATCTGATAAGTCTCACACTTAAATTCTCTTTCCTTACATGGAATTTCCTTGAATATCTAATGTAATAGGCTTAGATACAGTACAGTTTGATTTAGTGAATTAAGATAAGCCAGCATTTATTTGAAACATGTAATATTTATCTAGGAATTGTAACTATGTTATTGAAAATATAGGGCTACTTTAATTGATCTGCAGTCTAATGGGACACAGAGGGCTTATAACTATTTACAAATGATATCTCTTTATTTTTTTCAGCTGGAGATACCTCTGTGTATTTATCTTACATTTTTGTATCTATTCAGTGTCCGTGTGACACTATACATTAGAGACTATGCTAGAAGATTGCGTGTGGCAAATGAGCTCAATTCACCTTGACTGTGAATCTGGAAATGACTGACTGTGAAGCCAAAATTGGGGCTTCTCCAAACGAAAATGATGGATGAAAATATTCAAGACAAGTTCTCCTGAGGGACATACTAAAAGGCAAGGAGCACACAGATTTTACTTATCTGTATATCTCCAGTGCCAAGAAGGGCTTGACACCTAATAATAGCTCGGTAATGGTTTGAATATTGTTACAAAAACAATTTAGCACTAAAGCTAACCTGTAATCCTTGACTATCTGTAATTATTGTTAAACAGAATGTGGTTGGAGAAAACAAAGTAAGATCTTAATGAACAATGTGAAGTCATTCGTTTTTCAAACTCTGTATTTCTTGGGTAGTGTTTCCCAGGAAAATGTAGGCTTTGTTATTCACCCAAATAACTTTAGGAACATTATACAATAGGTAAGCATTAAAAAAAATTGTCTACGGGAAGAGAGAGTTCTAGAAAAATTAATCACATATTTAACTTTTGAAAATTATGAATATGACTTATTTTCCAAGAAAAATATGTATATGTAATTTAACTCCAAATGGTTTCTTTATTCTGAATAAAAGAATGCATGGGGGGGATAATTCACACCATGACAAATTATTACAGTTTAACCTCCAATAGGTAACATAGAAGTCCAATGTACTGAAAGAATACTGTTGATTTGGAATGATGTCCTTAAAAAAAAAAAATTCTAAATTTTATTTTATTTTTCAAGTACAAAATATGGCTGATTCATTTAATTGACTTTGAAATCTGTTTTAATAGAACATCTCATTTGCACAACCAGTCAGCTCCCAACATTTTGATTGCAAAATGAAAGGCATTTACTTTGATATCTTTAATTATCACTCATTTAGAGGACAGTGTGAAACACACTTTTTCAATTGGTGTTTTAGAATCGTTGAGTCAAAGGAAGGGAATGACAAATTAGCCAGCTGGAGAGGAAAGAAACAGCTAGCTAGTGCTGCTAGTCTTGGTGGATACTTCAAAGTAAGATGAAAGGGAAATGAAGGGGCTGTTAGCTACACATGCTCAATAAATAAAATACTAACATAATTTCACAGCATATTAATAACAAGTTAATATCACACTTAGAGACTTACTCAACATAATAAGTGCCATAAATGGGATCATCGATTTTTTCCCAGCCATATGGAAGCTCTGAAAAATAAAGAGTTATTTCTCAGTTAATAAAGAACAGATATCACATTTTCTAATAAAAGTAATATGATTTAATTGTTCATGGATTGCAGAAACGGTCTACCAAAGTGGAACAAAGCATTCAGAGTCAGCAAGAAATTTCAGAACATATTATAGAAACTATAAGAGGCACTGACTTGAAAATTGGCAGTTAAAACACAGAACTCTATTCTCTGCAGATATGCTGCTGCGTCTGCCATTTATCTCATGAGAAATAGTAAGATGGCATGTCATCACGTTATCACCATTTAGTGCAATATAGAAGGCAAATCGCTTTCCTGAAAGTGCATATGTTTCTCTTATTTATTTGTATTGCTAAAGGAGCATTTCAGGACAAAGACCATGTTTTCAAAATATATTTCTGAGGATAGCAAATTGTTTCTGATGACTAAAACAAAGCCATTATAAATTCTCAATTGATATCCCACTATTTGAGATGGTTAGCTTGCTCTTACTCTATATAGGTCAGAATTTGAATGCTGCCAATGTACTCTTTGGGCATATTTAAAATTAAGCTCTAAAACTGTGAAGATACTTTCCTTAATAATATAGTTCATATTTTCAAATCTCCATGGCTAATTTTAATTCACACATACACATATTTTAAAATATCATCAATACTAGAAATCCTATTATAGGTAAACACCTGCTGTCTGAAAACTAGGCTTTGCTTCATAATACTGTTTTCCAAATATGCCAAGGCTTTATAATTATTAACTCCTTCAAATGTGAAGAATATTGTATTTTCTTGATAGATATGAATTTTTACATATATAGAATTTGAAACCTAAGATGTATTGACATGTTTAAATAATGTATTTCAGTGACGTTTAAAAGTTTTATTATTATAGTAATAAGACATATTACTCTTGACAAAGCACAGTTATCAAAAGAAAACTGGAATTATCTGCAACCCTGCCACCCAGAAATAACCACTTTTAACATTTTGGTGAATATCTTTTAAATAATGTTCTATGTGTATATGTGCAAATACTTTTAAAAGAAATTACATCATATGGTGCATATTACTTTTATTGCCTGATATTTCTACTTAATAGAATATCAAGGATGTCATTCAATGTGAATGCGTGCTACTGAACAATATCATTTTTAAGATGGCAATAGCAGTAGTCTGCAGCATGGCTAGAAACTGTGTAAATCCATCATTTTTCTGTTATTGAACGTTTGGGACTTTCCAGTTTTTACTTGTCATGTGTCATCTGTATTGGACCTACTAAAATGTAAATCTTTTATCATTTTTCTGTAATATAGTATGGGCAAATTCCTAGATGTGAAATTTTGGATCAAAGGGCATGCATCTTTTTATTGTTTTTGACATATATTGCCAGATTTCCACCTTCCCACTCACAGAAAAGTACTAATTTATAATCTCACTGAGAATGTATGAGTGATTTTGTTTCTCTGTACCATCAAATTAAATAGAGATCCACAATTCCACATCCAAAAGTTTTAGGAACATAGATGTTTTAGAATTCAGATTTTTTGCAATTTTAGAAAGTTAACAATACAAATGCCTTCTCTTTCATAACACTCTAAGCAGAGTTGGGGAAAGCAGTTTGTAATCTAACATATGAGTATTTCTGCAGCCAAAGATATGATTCATACTAAGAAGGATACCTTAATAAACTTACAGCACCAAATTTTTGAGCACCTTAAGAAATCTTTCTTTCAGAAGGATAATAAGAGTAAACCTTTACTGAGTATTGTCTGTGGTTTGAATACTGACAGATTTTCTGGGTACTAACTCATTTTATCATGCCAACAACTCAGGACTCAAAAACCTTGTACTCTAGTTCCAGTAAGCTTAACTAATTTAAATATCAATTCAGAAACTCCATCACAGCATAAACACCACTTAATTTAGATTAAGGAGAATAACTATCCAGATGGTTTTCACCAAATCCCCCAAGCTACTGGCAAATTCATCTAGTAAAAAGGAACTCATTTGACAAGTATCTACTGAGTGCCTTTTATAAACAGCTCATCCAAAACCTTTTTTATAAGCAGCTCACCCTAAAGTAAAATAATATACAGAGGTCAGCAATTAATATTATGCATATTTATTTATTAATATGGTTCAATACAGGGATATGCATTTATAAGAGGTTTAATATCTTATAAATGTAATAATATATAAAACAATCATGTTCAATAAACATAAAGAGTAAAAGCCTAACATAGTTAACTTACGAATATAGTCCTACTTCTTAATGCCAATGCCATATGGAAGCACTTCATGGTCAAAGTTTGTACAATTATCTTTTATAAAGTAAATGATTCCTTCAGTTTTTTACTAGTTCTAAGCAATGTATCCCAGAAAGGCAGAGTTCAGTGATTCTTTGTCTTTGTTGGATGTACAATGCCAAATTTCCTAGGTACAATTTATTATATATTACACTTTCCCACTTGCCATCAAGCAGTCCTCATCAGTATTTAGGGGAGAATATGCTTTATTTTTCATAAGATATCAATATATTTTGTTTCATATTTCGAAAGTAAACTATTATCGCATGCTAAAACAAAATTACGTATTATAAATGTTTGTATTTTAAGACCTGTTAGGGGTCCTAGACTCACTTTGAAGCAAAATTATATGCTAGTTCTAACCTTCTGTTACAAAGAGCATCATTTGTTTCATTTTGAATATTTTCAAGGAATTGATGGAAGAACCTTACAAGAAACCAACAACAGATACATGCATTGCTTCATTTGTAGTGGAATGGCTGTAAAAATATAAGCATGTACCTTGGAGCTTTTGGGTCCTAGGTTATTTAGAATACTGTATTCAACAATACCTGACAAATCTGTGGATGATTAAGGTCACACTGATGAAAGAATAACATATACTATGTAACAGGAAAAAATAAACACTTGAGATCAGCAAGGTTAATGCTGCATTAAGAACTGTTTTAATTGAGATTTCCTTCAGGCCGTGGAACCATGGAGCAAATTCAGTGATGAAATATTCCTACCCTGAACAATGTCTAGATTAATTTGCAGCCAATCATATCAGCTTTGTAAAACTGGAATAAAAACAAAAGATTTAACATGCACTCAGCTTTACCTGGATTCTGCCACAGTTAACATGCTATATGTTTTTAATTTAATTGTGCTTCCCAAATATTGTTTTATTTACTTATGTTTTAGTCAGGTAAATTTTCATTACAGAAAACAGAGACCCCTTTATGCTAGCTCAGTTTTTACACTACAAATGGGAAACTTGTAGAAATCCAAGGACAACAGTCTTTTCTTTTTCTTTTTCTTTTTTTTTTTTTTGTGATGGGATCTTACTGTGTTGCCCAGGCTGACCTCAAATTCCTGTGTTCAAGCAATCCTCCCACCTCAGCCTTCTGCATAGCACAGACTACAGGCATGTGTCCCTGGCTGCAAAGACAATATTTCTTAAGGAAATGGAATCCACATCCTAGAAAGCTGCAAGGAACCTAGCATAAATATCTCAAGATATCTCACAAGGATCCATTTGGTCTCTTTCATTGTCTTTTGAACTACAGTATGTCTTTTATTTTGCTGCATCTGTGTCTTTCTCTTGGTTCCTTTTCACTCTGGGCATATTGTTCCTTCTCTTCAAGTGGCTGGCTACTTCTATTTGCTCATCTTGCATGTGTCCTAGAATAGCCACCTCACACCTGGCTATATGTTGCATTTTATCTCAAGAGTTGCTATCAATACTTTATTGTCTCAGTTTCCTAGTTCAGTATCCCATCTCCACAAAGAATTCATTGGCCCAGTTGATTTTCTTCAAAATAGTTCCAAGTTACTTGGTTTGGCCAGGCAATGTGATGGCTGCCCTCCAATCAACAATCTACCTACAGATTAATCAGATATGGCCTGGGGTGTGTCCCTTTGGAAGATACAGAGCCTGTCCAATCAACAAGCTACACATGGGAAGTGCCACAAATTTGTATTGTAAGAAAAATAGCTTTAAAAATAAAGAAACACTTCAGTAGCATGAAATAGATACCGAACTTTTCAAATAAATGATCTAATGCTTTATAAATAACATCTCTAACAATAGCTTTGACTCAAGGTTAACATCAGTAAAAAGAAATCCACACTCTGATATTGTGTACTGAGAAGGGTGCCTCTATAGTATACTTGCCAAAAATTAATAATCTTAATGTGTGTGTATTTAACAGTTGGGGTTCCATTGTGTTGCCCAAGCTGAACTCAAACTTCTGGGCTCAAGCAATCCCCTTCCCTCAGCCTCCCGAGTAGCTGAAGCCACAGTGCACCCCACTGTGCCTGGCCAGGAATGCCATTTTGATCATGAGAAATGTATGACAAACTTAAATGGAGGGACATTCAATAAAATAACTGGCCAGTACCCTTAGAAAGGGTCAAGGTCATGAAAGAGAAAAAACAGACTAGGATATTATCACAGAGTGAAGGAGAATAGGGAGACATGATGACTAAATGCATTGTGGGATA
This sequence comes from Cebus imitator, assembly GCF_001604975.1. Taxonomy (NCBI): domain Eukaryota; kingdom Metazoa; phylum Chordata; class Mammalia; order Primates; family Cebidae; genus Cebus; species Cebus imitator. The sequence goes on along the minus strand of NW_016107341.1, from coordinate 8,697,521 downwards.
ATGGACTGGATCCTGAACCAGAAGAAGGACATTACTGGAGGAACTGGATAAGATTGGTAGATTAGTTAACAGTCTATACGGATGCTCATTTCCTGGGTTCAATGATTGTACTTATGAATGATGTAAATGTTAGGGACAGCTAAGTGGGAGTTATGTGAAACCACTTTGTACTATTTTTATAATGTTTTAGGAGTCTAAAATAGCTTCAAAATGAAAATGTTGAAAAATCTAGGTCACTTACTCTTACTATTGATTGGAGGGCTTCTACTCACCATTTATTTATTTTAAAAACCATATTTTTTCAACTTTTACTTTAGTTTCAGTGGGGTACATGTGCAGGTGTCTTATCTGGGTATATTACATGATGCTGAGGTTTGGGGTATGAATGATCCCATCACCTAGGTACTGAGCATAGTACACAACAGTTAGTTTTTCAACTCTTTTCCCCCTCCTTCCCTTTACCTTCTAGTAGTCCCAACTGCCTATTATTGCCATCTTTATGTCCATCAGTACCCAATGTTTAGCTCCCATGTATAAGTGAGAACATGCAGTATCTGATTTTCTCTTCCTGCGTTAATTTGCTTAGGATAATGGTCTCCAGCTGCATTCATGTTGCTGCAAAGGACATGATTTCATATTTCATATGGCTGCATAGTATTCCATGGTGTATATGTACCACATTTTCTTTACCCAATCCACCATTGATGGGCGACTAGGCTGATTCCATGTCTTTGCTATTGTAAATAGCGCTACAGCAAAAATATATGAGTGTATGTGTCTTTTGGTAAAATGATTTGTTTTCTTTTGGGTGTATACCCTGTAATAGGACTGCTTGGTCAACTAGTAGTTCTGTTTTAAGCTTTTTGAGAAACTGTCAAACTGCTTTCCATATAAGTGTTCCCCTTTCTTTGCAGCTTCACCAACATCTGTTGTTTTTTTTATTTTTTATTAATATCCATTTTAACTGGTGTAGGATGGTATCTTCTTTGTGGTTTGAGTTGCATTTCTCTGATGATTAGTGATGTGGGATAGCTTTTTGTATGTTTGTTGGCTGCTTGCACGTTTTCTTTTGTGGAGTGTCTATTCATGTCTTTTGCCCATTTTTAAATAAAGTTATTTGTTTTTTGCTTGTTCAATTGTTTAAGTTTCTTATGGATTTTGGATATTAGATCTTTGTCTTATACAAGCTTGCAAAAATTTTCTCCCATTCTGTAGATCTTTTTTACTCTGTCGGTAGTTCCTTTTGCTGTGCAGAAGCTTTTTAGTTTAACTGGGTCCAACTTGTCAATTTTTGTTTTTGTTGCAATTGCTTTTTGAGGACTTAGTTATAAATTCTTTCCCAAGGCTGATGTTTAGAATTGTGTTTTCAAGGTTTTCTTCTAGGATTCTTATAAGTTTGAGGTCTTACACTTAAGTCTTTAATTCATCTAGAGTTATTCTTTATATATAGTGAAAGGTAGGGGTCCAGTTTCATCCTTCTGCACATGGCTAGCCAACTATCCCAGCACCACTTGTTGGATAGGGAGTCCTTTCCTATTGCTTATTTTTGTTGACATTGTAAAAGACTAGATGACCGTAGGTGTATGGCTTTGTGTCTGGGTTCTCCAGTCTGTTCCATTCATCTATGTGTCTGTTTTTATATATTATTTATATTTTTATATAATATTTTTATATAGTATAATATATTATATTATGTATTATGCTATCATCTATGTACCAGTTCCATGCTGTTTTGGCTACTGTAGCCTTACATTATAGTTTGAAGTCAAGTAATGTGATGCCTCCTGCTTTGTTCTTTTTTGCTTTGGCTATTTGGGGTTTTTTGGGGGATTCCATATGAATTTTAGCATATTTTTCTAATTCTGTAAAAAATGATATCAGTAGTTTGATAGGGATAGCATTGAATCTCTAGGTTGCTTTGGGCACTATGGCAATTTTGGTATTGGTTCTTCCAATCCATGAGCATGGGATGTTTTTCCATTTGTTTGTGTAATCTATGATTTATTTTAGCAGTGTTTTGTAGTTCTCCTTGTAGAGATCTTTCACCTTCTTGGTTAGATGTATTCCTAGGTATTTGTGTGTGCATGGCTATTGTAAATGGAATTGTATTCTCAATTTGGCTTTCAGATTGAATGCTATTGGTTTATAGAAATGCTACTGATTTTCATATCCTGAAACCTTGCTAAAATTGTTTACCTGTTCTGACAGCCTTTTGGCAGAGTCTTTAGTATTTTCTAAGCATAGAATCATATCATCAGTGACGAGAGATAGTTTGACTTATTTTCCTATTTGGATGCCTTTTATTTCCTTCTCTTGTCTAATTGCTATGGCTAGCAGTTCCAGTACTATGTTGAAACGGAGTAGTGAGAGTGGGCATACTTGTCTTCTTCTAGTTGTCAAGGGGAATGCTTCCAGTTTTGGCCCCTTCAGTGTGATGTTGGCTGTGGGTCTGTCACAGAGAATCTTATTATTTTTAGGTGTGTTCCTTCAACACTTTGTTTCTTGAGGATTTTTATTATGAAGTGATGTTGGATTTTATTGAAAGGTTTTTCTGTGTCTATTGGGATGATTAGATGGTTTTTGTTTTTAATTCTATTTATGTAGTGATTCATATTTATTGATTTGCCTATGTTGACTCAACCTTGCATCCTAGGAATGATGCCTACTTGATCATGGTGAATTAACTTTTGGATATGCTATTAATTTAGTTTGCTAGTATTTTGTTGAGGATTTTTGCATCTATGTTCACCAAAAATACTGGCCTATAGCTTTCTTTTTTCATTGTATCTTGCCAGGTTTTGGTATCATGTTCACACTTTATTAATATGAAATCAGATACATAGAACACTAGGTTCAATTTCATAGAACTGAAATTTAAATAAAATGAGAATGTAGGATTTTTGCACTTATATTCTTGTTTAATACTGTGTTATTATAATTTTTGAGGCAGAATCTCACTCTGTCACCCAGGCTGGAGGACAGTGGCACAATCTTAGCTCACTGCAACCTCCACCTCCTGGGTTCAAGTGATTCTCATGCCTCAGCCGCCTGAGTAGCTGGGAATACAAGTGAGTACCACTACACTCAGCTAATTTTTTGGTACTTTTAGTAAAGACAGGATAGCACCATGCTGGCAAAGCTGGTCTCCAACTGTCAACCTCAGGTGATCCACCCGCCTTGCCCTCCCAGAGTGCTGGATTACAGGTGTGCACCACCATTCCCAGCCTTGTGTTGATGTTTTTCAATAGCTATATTCAAGAGAATGACTTTTAATTTTGCTATTTTACCTTTTATTTATTTTTCTTCTGTTGTCTTTCTCCTCTCTGGAAAAACTGGGTAAACACAACATTCATGTTTAAATGCAGCTGCATCCTGGGCCCTAGCAGTAACAGATTTAGTAACAGGGGTGCTAAATCTAGAGTCAGGCACTGTTACTTTCTAAGGAGGTAGTATCTTGTATGGGCCACAACAAGGATTGTTTATGTAAATTCATGTGAGGTCGTGAGGTTATATGGAGGTTGGTTCTGGTAGGCAGACCAGAATGGACCTCCTAGTCCAGGAGAGCAGACCAATTTAGAAATCATGCAACATACTAAGATATTAGAGACAGAGGCAGGAACCAGAAACCAGAAACCATATCTTTCGACCCTGTATTACTTTATATTGACTAGTCTTTCTTTAGAAAAAAAAACAAAAATTGAGGTTCTTATTTTAGAGGTAATGACTTTCAAATAGAAAATAAGAATATATAAAATTTCCATAGGTTAAGTAATGTAGTATATAGTATATTATATGGTAATAGCTAATTATCACATTAAAATCTTTTCTTATAATATTTTAGATTTTTGCTGTATAACTAGTATACAAACTGGGAAATATAACTAAATTTTCCTGTAAAAGTTATACACCTTTTGCTCCTATGTGGTCTTTAGGAGTTTTAGGAACTCTTAGTACAAGTGAGATTATTAAAATATGAAATATATTTTTAGAATTAACAAGAAAAGAAGGAAGAGAAAGATAATTGTACAAGAATAAAATATACAATAGATGACTTTTTGCTAACAAAGTGTATTATATCTTTGTCTCTTTTCCTTTATGCAAAATTGCATTTGATACTCTAAAAGTAAATCCTGCACACATTCTTTTTCTTAAAAAAAAAACCAAAAAACAAAATCATAAAACTAATTTCACACATTAATGAAAGCTAACCACAGTCCCATTACCTTACGTACACGTAAAGCTAGGGGTGTAGCCCTTCAGACTTTTTCCATGTATCAAGGTTCCAGTTTGCTCCTCTTTACCTGAAATCTTTGTTCCATTTAGTCAGGAAAACAAACAACTAAACTAAAACCAAAGAAAGAAATAAAAAACCTAAAAGTGATCATAGAAAACGTTGCTCCTATACATTCCACTCTCTTTCATTTTTCTCAGATATTGTGTACATGGAGGAGCACAAACCTGGTCACTATCATGGAAAGGTAGGCTATGAAATCTTTATTTATGAGCTCTGGGTATCAGAGATTTACTATTTTTACAGTGGAAAGAAAAACTACCTGAGCTGTATTTTACGGTGATGATATTTAATTCATATTATCAAGTGGAGTCAACCTGAGTACTTAATTATACCATATTATAATAAAATATTAAAATACTGAACATGATTTTAGGGGCTGGTTGCTGATGAAAGATGTGATTGCACAGAAAATTTCAAATGCATTTATTCCTTACCATATCTTACCAAATTTAAATAGAAAATGGATGTGATTTTCTTGGCAGCTACTGATGCATGAAAAAATATGTACTCAATAGTATTTTGGGGATTCAGGGGCTCTTTACTATCTGGAGAAAAGTTGGGAACTTTTGCAACACTAGCTTAAATATGACATCTGTGTATTTGAGATGGTGATAAGAAGTGGTGGCAGAAAAGCATGGCACTACAAAGAATGTTGTCTGGTAAAGACTTAGTAAGGGTTACCTTTGGTTTAAGGCTGCAAGCGGCATTACATGGTCAAAACATGATGAACTCAGTAGGTCTTTTGTCTTTATATTTCTAGTACTCTGAAGAAAGGGCTGGCTACAAAGAAAGATTTGGGAAGCTACTATATGAGGAAGACTTCAAAATATGCATCTCCAGTTTTAACATCAATAAGCCTGTGTTAATCCACCCATCCATCTATTTAACATTATCATTATCTATTTAAAAATACTTATGTAAACATTCTGGGCTCTTATAGCGTAAAGGCTGACCTATATATTTTAACCTACCTACTCCTTAAAAACAGTAAATATCTACTAAGAGAACAATAAAGGCACCCATAACCTACATCTACAACATAATGAGGAGAAACAAAATACTATGAACTTCAAAAGTTATATGTAAGTAGGGACGTCAATGCTCCAATCCAATGCAGCTAGCTAGTGTCATAGTGGAAACCGTGCAGAAAGGAAGGGAGGGTCTAGCAGGTTTGAGGTAAGGTGGGAAAACAGAAGAATCATGCTCAGAAAGGTAAATTCCCATCCCGAGTGAAAAAATGTTTCTCACAAACCTGGTTGATCAGGAGACAACTATGAAGAATTGAAAGAAAGGTGTTTGAGAGTGAGTAGAATAACAGTCTTGGGAAGGCCCAGCTTCTGGAGAAGAGGAGGATAATATTAGTGGTGGGGGATGTCCCTGGGAGACTTGGTTATGAAGGAAAAAAGTATGAGATGAATATCAAGTGTCTGCAGATAAGTTCACAAGACACATCAACTAGTCTCCGGAAAAAAGAGGCATCCACTGAGGAATCTCTGCTTCATGAAAACAACAAAGAGGCTGCTCATGAACTTAAAAAATGTAGTAATCCACCAAGTCCTTTACTTTTGCTTACATGAAACTTGTTGCTGGTCTAGGAACAAAAGGGATTTCAAATAGAACAAACAAACAAAAGCAGATAATATTTATAGAAAGTTACTATAAGAAAATAATCAGAAAATGACAACCAAACCAATTCAGCTATTGAAAATTTCCCTCAATAGAAAACAAAAACAAAATTGCAAAAAAGAAAATTATAATGATACCTACAGATATTTTAAGATAAATATTTATAAATAAAAACACCACTTTGAATAAGATATTTAAAAGCTCTGAGGATTAATGGACAAAGAACAGACAGATAGTAAAAGAAAGTGGACAAAAATGATGAAATAAAAATTTTAAAAAATCTAGAATGATTAAACCACAAGCTGCCAAAGAGAAAATAGAGTGAACTTAAAATATAAGGACTACTGAGGAAAGCCATGGTAATAGCCAAGATAATGCAAATGAAATAAACAAAAAGATAAAAAGAATCAGAGTGGTCAATAATACAGAAGGTAGGCAGAGATAATCCAGCATATGTATAATAGGAATCATGAAGAAGAAAACGTAATAGAACTAATACATAAAATTGTGATCCAAGAAAAATTTTCAGAAATAAAATAACTGTATTTATATGTTGAAAAGGGTTTCCATATTGCCAGAAAAACTGTCCCTAAACAGTCAATTCCAAAATACATACCAGTAAGTCATTAGGCTTTAAAAGATAAAGAAAACATGGCTAGAAGATAAGCTCCTTATAATGGAAAAATCAAATTAACATTAAATCTCAGGAAGAACATACACATCTATAAAAGAGTGAAGCAGCATCTTAAAGAGTCTCAAAGAAAGTTTGAGCTAAGAATTTTATATCCAGCCAAACTGTACTTCAGGTATCATTATCACCCTCTACTATCATGTATGCAAACACACACATCACACACACACACACACACACACACACACACCCTACAAATAGTCCATTCTACCCAAGATCCCATCCCAACATATACCTACTTAATTAAGCCAAGCTACTCAAGCAAGAGATAATTTGAGGCAAGGACTAATGGTAATCATTCAACACATTTCACTGTAGATCTAAGCTCAAAGGTGGGGACAAAAGTAGAAGAATAATTTGTAAATGTCTTATGTGTAGACAATATGGAAATAATATAATTAAAAAAGAGAGGAGAGGGAAAAAAAAGCAGAATGGCCAATGAGCTCATGGACTATTGCTTAGGCAACAGGTGGGAGTCAACGAATATCATTTAAAGTTGCTAAGTGAATAAGGGGCTTAAAAAAAGTTATCAGTAAAAAGGCAAACATTAGAACACAAAATGAAAACCATCCTACATACCACAATAAATAAAAATAAAGAAAATAAGCCATATAGAGAAATAAACAGTCATAATATAACATGGGCAATAAATAAAATGATAGAGTTAAAACCAAACATAGAATTGAACATAATTTACCTTTCTTATTAACATTTTCTATTTGGCTTATAAAGAAAAACCTGACTCCATCCTGTAAAGACGACACACATTTTAGCTTTCTGAGAAAGCTAAAAATAAAATTTGGGCAAAGATAGGTCTGACAAATAGAAAAAATAAAACAGCGTTTACAGTCTTCATATTAGATGGAAGAATTCAAGTCAAAAGCATTAAATATGACAAGGAATCCTACTTTATAACAATAAAGGTCACAATTCATAATGCTCTACAACAGTTATCAATATTTGTGTGCCAAATAATATAAACCACCTTCACAAAACAGTAATTACAGGAGTTGTGAGGAAAAATACACTAATAAGAAGCACTTTGACTATTTTCAGTCTAAGAGAGATAAAGTTGATAAAATTATAGCTATGGAAGAACTAAATAACATCTTTAATTAGGCAGATCATTGGCTCTTATTCCCTTTCTTTCCAACCATCTTTCTTTCTCCAATTTGATATTCCAATAATAGAAAATACATATCCTTCTCAAGTATGTATGAAACAGTCTCCAAAATTGTATATATGTAAATTACAAAAAGTCTTAAGTTTCATGAAGCAGAAATAATGCAAACAATCATCTCTGACCATAATGCAATAAAATCTAGATGTCAGTATGAAAATTATGATTAAAGAAAATTTCTTCCAGAAATTAAGAACTCAAAATAACTCTAGGTCCAAAGAGGAAGTGTAAACTGAAATTGCTTCTTTTCTATAATGAATGAGTAAAAATAGTAAATAAAAAATCTGTAACACACAATTAAAACAGTGACCAGAGGAAATTTTATTATACACATAAGAATGGAAATAATGAAAGTAAATTTACAATATAAAAAGCTATGAAAAGAACAACAAAGGAACCACTACAGACAACACACACACGCACACGGAAAACAAATAATAAAAGCAAAAATGAAAATTGTAAAAAACAGAAATATAGTAACACTAATAAAATGCTATTTCTTTTTTTGAAAAGCAAGATAAACACTGGCTACTTTAAGATTAAAAAGAGGTAAGTCATATGTAACAAAGTAAGAAGTACCAAGAAGGAAGCAATACTAAAAATAAATAGCCAACATTTGGAAACAACTTTAACTGTCCATCAACAGATGAAGACAATGTGCTATGTATATACAATGGGGTACTATTCAACCATAATAAAGAATGAGATCCTATCACTTGCAATGACAATTAGAAGCCATTATATTAAGTGAAACAAGCCAGAAAGACAAATGTCACATGTTCTCATCCAGTTTTGGGAGCTAAAACTAAAAACAACTGAACTCATGAATATATGGAGGAGAACGATGGTTACCACAAGCTGGTAAGGGTAATAGAGGAAGTGGAGATAGTTAAAGGGTACAAAAATACAGTTAGATAGAATAAGAGTATTTCATTGCATAACAGGGTGACTATAGTCAACAATATTTTATTGTATATTAAAAATATCTAAAAGAATATAATGGAAATATTTGTAACACAAAGACACATGAAGTGATGGATATCCCATTTATCCTCACTTATTATGCATTACATGCCTATATCAAAGTATCTCCTGTATCCCATAAATATATGCATATGCTATGTATCCATAAAAGTAAAGTAATACCTGGCACAAATGTATGATAACAATTTTTTTTTTTTTTTTTTTTTAAGACGGAGACTCACTCTGTTGCCAAGCTGGAGTACAGTTGTGTGATCTCGGCTCACTGCAACCTTAGCCTCCCAGGTTGAGGCAATTCTCTTGCCTCAGCCTTCTGAGTAGCTAGGACTATAGGCAAGTGCCACCATGCCAAGCTAATTTTTTGTATTTTTAGTAGAGACAGGGTTTCACAGTATTAGCCAGGATGGTCTCAATCTCCTGACCTTAGGGATCCACTGCCTTGGCTTCACAAAATGCTGGGATAACAGGCGTGAGCCACTATACCTGGCTCACTAACAGAATTTTAAAATGTGAATAAAATGGGCAATTTCTTAGAAAACTAAACTAAATTAGACAGGATTTTAGTCAATTTACCATAGTAGTCTCCAAGTATACAGTAAACAAATGAAACGAGATGAGGCTAGGTGCAATGGCTCACACCTGTGATCTTAGCATATTGGGAAGCCAAGGCAGGGGACCACTTGAGGTCAGGAGTTCGAGACCAGCCTGGCCAACATGGCGAAACCTTGTCTCTACAAAATATAAAAACATTAGCAGGCTGTGGTTGTGCACATCTGTAATCCCAGTTACTTGGGAGGCTGAGGCAGGAGAATCACTTTAAGCCGGGAGGCAGAGGTTGCACAAAGCCGAGATCATACCACTGCACTCCATTCTGGGTGACATATGAGACTCTGTCTCAATTTAAAAAAAAAAAGAAATGATGTGAGTAATAGGGGTAAATACCTTTATAATCCAGGTATGAAGAAAGGCTTCTTACGATGATTCAAATTTAACTATATAAAAACAGAAAAGAATATCTTCTATAGCTCAAAGTACCATAACTAATACTAAAAGATAAATGATTAACTGAGAGAAAATATTTGTAACATATCAGTGATAAACAGCTACTCTCCTTAATTAAAAAAACTTTTTTAAATAGAAGGGGGGAGAAACCCTAATAACCTAATAGAGGAATATGGAAATGCCAGGAACAGAGATTTCACATATGTATATGCAAATATTGAGACATCATTGTCTATCAGACACAAAAATTCAAAAGCTTGGCTGGCTATCCAAGATGGCTGAATAGTAAGAGCTTTAGAGTGCAGTTCCCAGCAAGAACACACAGGGTGAGTGATCACCGTATTTCCAAATGAGTTTTTACTGCCCACACATCAGGAGATTCCTGGGTGGAAAAGCGCCACGATTCTCCAGCCCATCTATTTTAGCTGGCGTAGCAGGTTTCTGCACAAAAACTCACACAAATCTGGGCGGCCATTTCAACTGGCACCTGGAACACCTGGGAGACAGAGTCACCCATTCAACTGAAAAAGAGGGCGATGAAATAGGGAGCCTTTTGTGGGGGTGGGATCTGGCTCAGTGAGTCCCACCCCCAAAAAGACCAGCAATCTGAAACACTCTGGATTGAGAGTTTCAGAGCAAGTACAACTGGACCCAGGACGGTCCAGTTCTGTGGGGGGAAGGTTGTCTGCAATTACCAAGGGAGTCCACCAATACCAAGGCAGTCTGCCATTACTGAGGCAGTTCACCATTATTGAGGCAGTCCGCCATTACAGAGACAGTCCACCATTACTGAGGCAGACCACCATTACCAAGGCAGCTCTAACTATACCTCTATAAACAAAACTGCAAGGAAGTTCACACTGCAGTTGGGCAGAGACCATGGCAGCTCAGCAATGCCTCTGCTACAGACTGCAAATAGGCTACCTCCTTGCTGGGCAGGGCATCCCTGAAAAAAAGGCAGCAGCACATCAGGAAGTTATAAATAAAGCCCTACCTTCCCAGGACAGAGCACGGGGGAAAAAAGGCGGTTATGAGTTCCTCTGCAGCAGACTTAGACATACCTGCCCAGTAGCTCTGAACAGAACAATGGAGCTCCCAGCTCAGCAATTGAGCTCCTATAAGGGACAGACTGTCTCCTCAAGCAGCTCCCCAGCCCCCATATATCCAAAGAGACACCTCATAAAGGAAAGCTCAGACTGACATCTGGCAGGTTTCCTTCTGGGACAAAGATAACAGAAGATGAAACTGTCACCCAGGCAAGCAGGGTCTGGAGTGGACCTCCAGCAGTCCTACAACAGAGTTCTTAACGACCTACAAAGAGACTTGACTCTGACATAATAATAGTGGAAGACTTTAACACTCCACTGTCAATATTAGACAGAACAACAAAACAAAAAATTAACAAGGATATCCAGGACTTGAACTCAGATCTGGATCAAGCAAACCTAATAGACATATATAGAACTCTCCAGCCCAAATCCACAGAATATACATTCTCAGCACTGCATCACACCCACTCTAATATTGACTACATAATTGGAAGTAAATAACTCCTCAGCAAATGCAAAAGAAGAGAAATCATAACAACCAGTCTCTCAGACCACAGTGCAATCAAATTAGAACTCAGGATTAAGAAACTAACTCAGAACCACACAACTTCATGGAAACTGAACACCTGGCTTTTGAATGTTGACTGCATAAACAGTGAAGTGAAGGCAGAAATAAAGATGTTCTTCGAAACCAATGAGAATGAAGACACAACATACCAGAATCTCTGGGACACATTTAAAGCCGTGTCTAGAGGAGAATTTATAGCAATAAATGCCCATATGAGAAGCAAGGAGAGATCTAAAATTGACACCATATCATCAAAATGGAAACAGCTAGAGAAGTAAGACCAAAAAAACCTCAAAAGCTAGCAGAAGACAAGAAATAACTAAGATCAGAGCAGAACTGAAGGAGATAGAGACACAAAAAAACCCTTCAAAAAATTAATAAATCCAGGAGATGGTTTTTTGAAAAGATCAACAAAATAGATAGACCACTAGCCAGGTTAATAAAAAAGAAAGAGAGAGAAGAATCAAATAGATGCAATAACAAACTATAAAAGGGAAATCACCACAGATTCCACAGAAATACAAACTACAATCAGATATTACTACCAACAACTCTATGTACATAAACCAGTAAACCTGGAAGAAAAGGATAAATTCCTGGACACATGCACCCTTCCAAGCCTAAACCAGGAAGAAATCGAAACCTGAATAGACCAATAACAAGGGCTGAAGTTGAGGCAGCAATTAATAGCCTACCAACCAAAAAAAGTCAAAGTCCAGATGGGTACACAGCTGAATTCTACCAGACATACAAAGAGGAGCTGATACCACTCTCTCTGAAACTATTCCAAACAATCCAAAAGGAGGGAATCCTTCCCAAATCATTTTACGAGAACAACATCATCCTGATACCAAAATCTGACAGAGACCCAATAAGAAAAGAAAACTTCAGGTCAATATCCATGATGAACATCAATGCAAAAATCTTCAATAAAATACTGGCAGACCAAATGCAACAGCACACCAGAAAGCTTATCCATCATGATCAAGTAAGCTTCATCCCAGGGATGCAAGGCTGGTACAACATACACAAGTCTATAAACGTAATTCACCACATAAACAGAACCAAAAACAAAAACCACATGATTATTTCAACAGATGCAGAGGCCCTTCGACAAAATTCTACAGCCCTTTATGATAAAAACTCTCAATAAACTAGGTATCAATGGAACATATCGCAAAATAATAAAAAGGTATTTACAACAAACCCACAGCCAATATCATACTGAGTGGGCAAAAACTGGAAGCATTCCCTTTGAAATCTGGCACTAGACAAGGATGCCCTCTCTCACCACTCCTATTCTGTATAGTGTTGGAAGTTCTAGCTAGAGATATCAGGCAAGAAAAAGAAATAAAGGGTATTCAGTTAGGAAAGGAGGAAGTCAAATTGTCTCTATTTGCAGACAACATGATTTTATATTTAGAAGATCCCACTGTCTCAGCCCAAAATCTCCTGAAACTGATAAGCAACTTCAGCAAAGTCTCAGGATACAAAATCAATGTGCAGATATCACAAGCATTCCTATACACCAATAACAGACTTAAAGAGAGCCAAATCAAGAACGAACTGCCATTCACAATTGCTACAAAGAGAATAAAACACCTGTAATACAATTAACAAAGGACGTAAAGGACCTCTTCAAGGAGAACTACAAACCACTGCTTAATGCAATAAGAGAGGACACAAACAGATGGAAAAACATTCCATGCTCTTGATTAGGAGGAATCAATATTGTGAAAACAGCCATATTACCCAAAGTAATTTATACATTTAACACTATCCCCATGAAGCTACCTATGACCCTCTTCACAGAACTGGAAAAAAACATGTTAAACTTCGTATGGAACCAAATGAGAGCCCGCATAGCCAAGTCAATTCTAAGCAAAAAGAACAAAGCTGGAGGCATCATGCTACCTGACTTCAAACTATGGTACGAGTCTACAGTAATCAAAACAGCATGGGACTGGTACCAAAACAGAGATATAGACCAATAGAACAGAACAGAGGCCTCAGAAGCAATGCCACACATCTACAACCATCTGATCTTTGACAAATCAGACAAAAACAAACAATGGGGAAAGGATTCCCTGTTTAATAAATGGTGTTGGGAAAACTGGCTAGCCATGTGCAGTAAGCAGAAGCTGGACCCCTTCCTGACATCTTACACTAAAATTAACCCCAGATGAATTAAAGACTTAAACATAAGACCTAATACCATAAAAACTCTAGAAGAAAACCTAGGCAAAACAATTCAGGACATAGTCATAGGCAAGGGCTCCATGATTAAAACACCAAAAGCACTCAACAAAAGCCAAAATGGAAAAATGGGATCTAATTAAACTCCAGAGCTTCTGCACAGCAAAAGAAACAATCATTATAGTAAACCGGCAACCAAAAGAATGGGAAAAAATTTTTGCAATCTACCCATTTGACAAAGGGCTAATATCCAGAATCCACAAAGAACTAAAACAGATTTACAAGAAAAAAACAAACCCATTCAAAAGTGGGTGAAGGATATGAACAGGCACTTTTCAAAAGAAGACATATATGAGGCCAAAAAACATATGAAAAAATGCTCATCATCACTGGTCATTAGAGAAATGCAAATCAAAACCACACTGAGATACGCCAGTTAGAATGGCAATCATTAAAAAATCTGGAGACAACAGATGCTGGAGACGATGTGGGGAAAGAGGAACACTTTTACATTGTTGGTGGGAGTGTAAATTAGCTCAACCATTGTGGAAGACAGTGTGGTGCTTCCTCAAGGACCTAGAAATAGAAATTCCATTTGACCCAGGAATCCTATTACTGGATATATATCCAAAGGATTATAAATTGTTCTATTATAAAGACATATGTACACGTATGTTCATTGTGGCGCTGTTTACAACAGCAAAGACCTGGAAACAACCCAGATGCCCATCGATGACAGACTGGACAAGAAAAATGTGGCACATACACCATGGAATACTATGCAGCCATAAAAAACGACAAGTTTGTGTCCTTTGTAGGGTCATGGATGAATCTGGTAGCCATTATTCTCAGCAAACTGACACAAGAACAGAAAATCAAACACCACATGTTCTCACTCATAGGCAGGTGTTGAACAATAAGAACACATGGACACAGGGAGGGGAACATCACACACTGGGGTCTGTTGGGGGGGACTAAGGGAGGGACAGTGAGGGTAGGGAGTTGGGGAGGGATAACATGGGGAGAAATGCCAGATATATGTGATGAGGATGGAGGCAGCAAACCACATTGCCATGTATGTACCTATGCAACAATCCTGCATGTTCTGCACACGTATCCCAGAACCTAAAGTGCAATAAATATATTTTTAAAAAAATTCAAAAGCTTAACAACATACTCTTAGAAAGGTTGTGCAGAAACTGGCCCCTCATACCTTGCTGGTGGGTGGGCAACGTGGTACAACCTCTAGAAGAAGTTAGCAAGAGCTAACATAACCAGAGGAATTTTACCCTTTAACTCAATAATCTCTCCTCTAAGAAATTCCTCTAAAATTTCATCTTCAACAATACTTTTTCAGCAAATAAACAAAGTTATTCAATGCACCATTATTTTAATAGCAAACCATGGAAACAATCTAGATACCCAAACAAAGATGACTGGTTAAATTAACATGGTATGTGCAGACAGTACAGTACTATACAGCTGTAAAATTTCTGAAGAATGTCTCTGTGAGCTGACATGTGGTTATTTGCAGAACATATTGGTAAACAAAAACACTCATATTTTCATTAAAAAAAAAGAACATAGGAAGGAGAGCCAGAAACCAAAGAAACTGCTTAACTCTAAGAGATGATATGAACAGACAACTGGGAGGGATCGGAAAGGGAATGAGACTTCTCTGAGTTTACTTTTTTCCTATACTACATTAATATTCATGTTCTCTTATTCAAAAAATAAAGTTAAAGATGTAAAATAACTTGAAATCAAATACAAACAATAGCAAATGAGCTGAGCTGTATACAAAATTGCTAACCAGTCAAAAATATTGTCTCAATATTGAAGAAATTAGAGATTTTAGGACTAAGGTTTCACTGTGCAGCAACTCAAAGGCAAAAGCGCTAAAAACTCATTGAGGTTCAAAAGAGAAATAACCATATTTTTAAATTTATACAAATTTATGGCATACACAAGAAAATTTTTTCATGTATATAATGCATAGTGATCAAGTCAGGGTATTTAGGGTGTCAACCACCTGAGTAAAATGCAATTTTCAGTAGTCTCCCCACTCTATCAAACACTGAATTTATTCCTTCTATCTTACTGTATGTTTGTACCCTGTAACCCATTTTTCTTCAGCCTTCCCTCAACTTCCACTCATCTTTCATAGTCTGTTATCTCTCTGTCCATTCTCTACCTCTATATGACCCCATTTTTTAGCTCCCACATGTAAGTGAGGACATGTGATATTTGTCTTTTTGTGCTGGCTTACTCTGCTTAAGATAATGTCCTCAAGTTCCATCCATGTTGCTGCAAATGACACAATTTATTTATGACTGAATATTATTCTACACACTCTCTCTTTCTCTCTCTCTCTCTGTGTGTGTGTATGTAATGTTTTCTGTATCAATTCATCTGTTGATGAACACTTAGGCTTATTTCACGTCTTTGTTATTTTGAATAGTGCTGCAATAAACAGGTGAATGCAGGATTCTCTTTGATACATTGATTTCTTTTGCTTTGGGTAGACATCCAGCAGTGGCATTGCTGAATTGAATGGTAATTCTATTTTTAGTTTTTTTGAGAAATCTCCATACTGTTTTTCACAGTGGCTATATTAACTTACATTGCCACTAATAGTGTCTAACACTTCCCTTTTCTCTGCATCCTCACCAACATCTGGTATTTTTTTTTCTTTTTAATAATAACCATTCTGACCTGGTAAGATGATATCTCACTGTGGTTTTTAAATACATTTCTCTAATGATTACTGATGTTGATTTTTCAAACATACCTGTTAAAATTTGTATGTCTTCTTTTGAGAAATGTCTATTCATATCGTTTGGCCACTTTTTAATGGCATTATTTGTTTTTTCCTATTTGATTGCTTCATATATTGTGGATATTAGTCCCATGTTGGATGAATGATTTACAAATATTTTCCTCCATTCAACATGCTGTCTTTCCACTCTATTGCTTGTTTCCTTTGCTGCGCAAATATTTTTAATTTCACATAGTCCATTTTTTCTTCTTTTTTGTTCTCTGTGTTTTTGAGGTCTTAGTCATAAATTCTTTTCTTAGACTAGTGTTCAAGAGAGTTTACCCTAGGTTTCCTTTTAATATTTTTATGGTTTTGGATCTTATGTTTAGGTCACTCACCCATTTGAGTTGAGTTTTGTATACAGTGAGAGATAGAGGTCCAGTTTCACTCTTTTGTACATGACAATCAATTTCCCCAGAACTATGTATTGAAGAGGGTGTCCTTTATCCAACATCAGATCTTGTTGGCTTTGTCGAAGATCAGTTAGCTCTAAATGTGAGGATTTATTTCTGGATCCTCTATTCTGTTATATTGGTCTGTGTATCAGTTTTTATATCAATGTTGTTTCAGTTACTATAGCCCTGTAATAAATTTTGAAGTCAGGTAAAGTGATGACTCCAGCTTTGTTATTTTTGCTCAGAATTACTTTGGCTATTTGGGCTTTTTGGTCCCATATGAAATTGAGAAATTTTTTCTAATTCTGTGAAGAATGAGGTTAGGACTTTAACAGGGACTACATTCAATCTGTAGGTTGCTTTGGACAATGTAGTCATTTTACCAGTGGCACTACTTAACATAGCTTTCATAATATAATATATTTTGTGAGACTTTCTTTTCTTTCAAGAAATATTTATAGATAACCTACTGTGAGTTAGGCACTGTGCTGGACCCGAGGATAGAGTGACAAGTCACAGGATCCATGGATCAGATATTTCAGAGCCAGCCATTAAACAAATAATTTCACTAATTAATAATTCATTACAATGTATAATATATGACACTAAAAGAAGTACATGTATATTTTACTCTACCTAAACCCTCAGATATAATTAATTTCTGAACAGCTTGGAATCATAGGCTATTACATTTCATAGGCATAATTCATCACAGTTGATCCTAATGCAGTAAGTCAGCAACACATTTATCAATTGAATATTTTGGGGCGAACTCACAAAACAGATCTCATTTTTCTAGTGGAGCAGTCTTTTTAAATTTAATGAATTGGATGTTTACAAGAAAATCCTACTGTTTAAACTCTCTAGGGCCAACTAAATATTAAAATTAATACAGTAAGGATTTGAAAAAACGAAATTTAAAATTTACCTTTGTTTATTATAGTAGACAGATTGAATTCTACTTAGGAATATGCCTTAATTTCATTTTCTATTTAATATGCAGACTTGTAGCACTGTTTAATTAAAATGCCACTTAGACCAGTGAAACGGATCATAGTGAGCACAAACCTGGGGCTGCTCACTAAAATTTGCAGATAAGATTAGCAAAGTCTATGATGGTGCCATCTGAAGCACGTTCCACAAACACTGGATGTAAGCAGCATCATGACAATTTTACGTGCCGCTAAATGGTAACATCAGTTTTGTTTTTGCCAGGAAATGCATGGATCCTGAAGAGACTTGAATGATTTATAGATAAGCAAGCTGGGCGCTTGTCAAACTGGGGTGACATGGGGTTGTCATAGATTCCCTACTTTAGTCTACCAAACTGTATGTTTTCCTATTAGAACAAGGAAGTCATCCACAAACATTTTTGAAAAGGATGCATGCAAAGAAACATCAATAAAAGTACTGATTGTCAACATAATTTGGGTGGAGAAAAGAAGAGAGGAAAGATTCCACATTTTTAGTTGGTGTTATGCAATTCTTTTAAACATTACCCGAATGGACAAGCTGACCAAGCTCACAGTTCCCTGTCCTATCCTTTTTCCAGGTGGAGACAATGTATAATTTTCAGCATTACTTTTCACAGGCAGATTACAGAGTGTCAAAGGCACTGTGAGTTGAGAGATAAGGCAGGAAAATGCTTTTCCCTTTGCATGAAAGGATGACTATACAGTGTGTAACTGTAACAGTGAAATTTCTGACTCCCTATTTGGTATTAATCTAAGGCACTATTGCTGGCTATTAAAATTTAATGAAAGGAATGTCCAAATTCAACCATTAAATTGTATTGATACAGCCAGATGTGTATGTGGGGTTGCTCAGATGTTCTTTACCAAAATAATTTCCTTTCTAAATTATTTTGGATAATCTAGTTGGAAATACTCAAGTCACAATTCTTTCCATCTTGGCAATACAGTGTAATGAATGCTGACTTCAAAGAATGTAAGAATCTTTAAATTTGAGTAGTGTGAATGATGCAAATGTTACAAATATACCTCCATTTAAGTTATAATTAATCTTGAATCATATAATACCAGCCTTATAAAAAGCAACAAAGTATTAATGCACATTGTATTGGCATCTGTTTTTATATATGAGCATCCACATCATATATGGTCTTTTGTTCAAAGAGGGGAGTCGTGTGATTAATCCTAATTTTCCTGATTCACACACAAACAGAGCAATGCCTTCCAATAGCAAGCACCTAGCAGAATCAGAGGGCAGGGTATTCATTCCAAAGACCTGGCCAGTACAATTCATATGAATCTTTGCCATTTCAGCTCTGTCCCACCTCTGAAGCATTCTCAAACAGAAGGACTGGATTAAACATCAAGAATAAGAACTGTAATCTCTTCTTAAGGAAACACAAAATCCCTTTTGACAAAATTATAAAATGTGATATATATATATATCTCACTATCACTATATACCGCTATTTTGCATTAATCTCTCTATACAGCATATATATAGTTTCTCTATATAATAATGCAAACAATAGAGGATTCGGAATTAACAGCATGCATTGCATTACTACTTTGCCTCATGGTAGAAGGAAATGAAGGAACACAGAAAAAGCTGTGGGTAAGATTTCCTAATGTGCTCCACGGTAAGTAAATCTGCAAAATACAAAGAGACCTGGAATCGAAAACATAAAGCCTGCTGTGCCTGCAAGGTTTCCTGATGCCTAAAGCATCAGGAAGATTCTTGGAGGGCACTTCACCCCAGTGAAAAATATTGCCCTTATAAAGCTGTCAGAGTCTGTCTCAGCTTCAGTTACCTGGCATGTAAAGAGCCAGTCAATCCCACAAATTAGGCAAGCCCTGTAGGCTTGTCTAACTTATATGTCAGGCTTTCAGGAAATGTTAAAGGCCCAACTGGAGCTGTGATGTGTACCTCTGTTAACAACTATCATATTGAGTAGTGACAATGTGATACGATGCCTGACTCAGCAACTTTGGGAGACCCTATATGCAAAAATGAAAACTATTCAACAGCACTGGTACCAGACAGGGTAGCCATACAGAGATTTATAGAGTCCCATGGTCTAATACATGGAATCACATAATTTTTGACTTGTAATGGCATTTAGAGGCAAAACGCACTACAAATAATGATTTGGACCTAGAACACCACCAACTAAATTGTCATTCATTGATATAATTTTTGGGTCAAGGTCTGAGGCTACATTTTAAATTTGGTCTCAGAGTCTTCTGAGTTTGCTTTTTCAGAATCAACCCTGATAGACACAGGGCATATAGACTGGTGTGCTAGTACAGCAACAATGGTTTTTTAAACATATGAACATACTTTTCTTAGTCATACTTCCTTGTGTGTGGCTTTTCGTCTATTTAAGCAGACATTTATTTTCGGAGGTTTTGGCCTGCTTGAGTGGAGATGTAACAACAGAGTCAGAAATCAATGTATAACATTCGTGCACCAGGATTGGGGGTAAGACTTGGAGGTGAGGACTCAGGGTGTGAAGTCTTTACAACTCTAGTCAAAAGTCAAGCACTGTAACTTGAACAGGTATCAATCATACTGCAGAAGAAACCAGGAAAGACAGCAAACAGCAGGCAGAGCACAGACCCGCTCTCATCACCATAAGGATACCTATTCCTCTTACTGTTTGGCAGCCTCCTGGATGGACGAGGAGAGAAGACACCCATTAGGGGGAATGCCTGCCAGGGAATTTGCACTTGAAAATTGACAAAATATTTGTACCCTCACCCCCAAATAATGCTGATTTAAAGTAAGAGACAGGCAAGTCTTTAATTAGTAAGCTAAAGTTTTCTTACCCTCCATCACCAGCAATGAAGACTCTAAACAAGATGATACTAGTTACAGAAAATAAAAATAGGCCAGATGCAGTGGCTCACGCCTGTAATCTCATCGCTTTGAGAGGCTGGGGTGGGAGGTGGGGCAGATTGCTTGAGCCCAGGAGTTTGAGATCAGCTTGGGTAACATGGTGAAACCCCTTCTTTGTAAAAAATACTAAAATTATCCAGGTGTGGTGGCATGCACCTGTAGTCACAGCTACTCAGGAGACTGAGGTGGGAGGAGTGCTTAAGCTCAGGAGGCAGAGGTTGCAGTAAGCTGAGATTGTGCCACTCCATTCCAGCCTGGGCAACAGAGTGAAACTCTGTCTCAAATAAATGAAGAAATAAAATAATAAAATCTATTCTTACATCTGAGTTGTAGTTTGCAAATACCAAGCTGGCTATTAAACAGCATGAAATAAAAATCATATTAGGTATTTAGGTAAGTATATTTGACAAAAATGTTACAGGCTCAGAATTCAGACAAATCTGATTTGAATGTTGGGTTTCCCTGGATAGGCCTCAGCTTGTTTATTCTGCATGATGTTGTAAGGAATAGAAGTATAGAGTGCCCTACCTGTTTGGCACTCAATAAACAGTACGTACTGCTATGATTATTACAACTACTGTTGTTGTTGCTCCGCTGTTATCATCATCATCATCATTGTCAGTGGTAGTAATCATAATAGCAGCAATAATAGGACTTGATGGAATAGTGGGTGATGAAGAAATTGAGTCCAAACTTACAGTGTGTGGCAGGTAAAAATCACTAGTGTATGTGTCTCATAATTGTTGAAAGGAAAAGGCTTTCTGGAACCACCTGAAATATGGAAAAGAGTTAATAACACTGAGTATAGAAAATGAGTAGTAGAAAATTATTAAGCAGGAGGAGACTTCATTATTTTTCTTCCTGTGGGAACTTGGCTTGAAGGGGTTGGGATAAAGAGACATTTAGCTAATTGCTAAATTGACATTAGCATTTTGGCCTCAGAAATGGAAGAAAGGACCTGATTTATAGAGAAGACACTGACTAGTGCAAAGGGATTCAACTAGGGTCCATTTATAAAACCACCTGAAAGCAAATGCAATTCGGTCTGATTGTATTTTCTATTTAATATACATATAAATGACTTAAATTTTTTTTGAGATGGAGTCTTGCACTATCACCGGACTGGAGTGCAGCAGTGCTATCTCGGCTCACTGCAACCTCGGCCTCCCAGGTTCAAGCAAATCTCCTGCCTCAGGCTCCCAAGTAGCTGGGATTACAGGTGCACCACCACACCTGGCTAATTTTTTGTATTTTTAGTGGAGATGGGGTTTTACCATGTTGGCCCGGCTGGTCCCGAACTCCAGACCTCATGATCCGCCTGACTGGCCTCCCAAAGTGCTGGGATTACAGGTGTGAGTCACTGTGCCTGGCCATAAATGACTATTTTTTAAAGGTATTATAGTATGGCCTTTTTAAAGAACAAAATTACAGAGTAACAAGAAATACAATTATTCCATTAGTTCACAAATCAGAATCACTTCTCTACTATAAATACAGTCCTTGAAATAACTATAATTAAGATAATAATGATATTTTTATTAGAACATTCTCCTTGATCAGGTGACTTTTTAAAGAAAAATTTTAAGCAATTTAAGTCTACTATTTCTGCTCAAAGATCAATTATAGTTACTCAGAGATAATACTTGAAAGTAAAAGATAAAAATCTGTGTTTTAGAATTGCAGTGCTAGAAAAAGGATATTTTTCCAGTTGGAAAATAAATAAAAGATGAAGGAGAACCTGAAAGCTACTTTATCAGAGTTAATAAAATTAACATATACTCAGCAACTTCATAGAGACACAAATTAGTTCTAACACTGCTGTGATTTATGAAGTTCCACAGTAAGAAGCGAGAGTTGAAAAACTCAGTAGGACCAGATGCCACGACAGGCTGGAAGGCGCTCCATGGGAGGCCAAGAGAGAAAACAACGAGGGACACAAAGAATGTACCATTTCATGGAGAAAGGTTCTGAAAGGTTCTGCCTTTGAGTTCTGAAGAAAATGTTATGACCATCTGTTTTCTGTCTCCCTCATGCTGAGAAACTTGGAGATAGGGAGCCTGTCTTACTCATCCTTGTGTTTCTGGAACCTACTGTTAGGTGCTCAACACAGACACGTGTTAATGGAATGACGGCGATGATGTGTCCACTGTGGAACTCGGAGAGAGAAAATGTTGTACCTTTCTCAGGAGAGCCACCCTGGACAGATACTTGGGTAGCACAAGGAATTTTGGCTTCCTGTAATATTAATACCTTTGTTGTGATTTTATGCTCTTTAAAAATTAATTCAGTTGGGTATTCTTATGGTGAGAGTGTTTGCTGTTTGCCCCCACATTTCAGGTATTTCCAAGGTATGCTGGGTTGGGGTAGAGGGGAGAAGAAAAAGTTGACATTGGCTATATTCTATAAATCTAATTTCCTACCTTTTGATTGCCCTAACAGAGATATTAGAAAATCCTATTTGGATTAAAGAAGCTGTTTTAGTAAAAACTATGAAAAAAGGCATTAAAGGTTTAGTTACATTGCTTTCAGAACATCTGTAGACCCTTAGTAGCTTTTATTTCCTTGTGTGGATGCTGTGTGTTTTTAACAATCAGACTAATAATATTATACTTAATCGCATTTTACAAAATCATGAATGAAATAATAATACTTTGTAAGATTTCAGAATTTTCTTAGTTTAATTTTGTAAGTAACACCATATTGTATACTCTCAAACTTATTCTTTTATATTTGACAACTAGATAGAATCTCTCATTACTGAGACAGATCCCAAATTCCTCTCAAACCATTTTTCTAAGAGCAATATAAACTCCCATTATATATAGTATTATAAATGAAGGTACCCAATATCATATTTTCAGCAAACTACGTACAAATCAATAGAAAACTCAAGAAAATTAGAGAAATGGAAGAGATTTTCAGAAATTACTTGGTTTGTTTCCATTTCTCCTATCAGCTTTCTATACAGCACAGCACAGAGAAATATGGATCAATGCTTTTGTTCACTGATAATGTATTTGAACATCATAGAATTTGTATTTATGCAACATTGTTTGCATACTGTGCTAAGAGCTGGGGATTTACATTTTTCTGTGTAAAGGGGTTCACTATATAGTTCTCTGAAGACATACATGTAGGTTGTCTTAAGCTGGGCATGTTATGGTAGAAGTGGGCAGAGGTGCTCGAACGAAGGAACGGCCATTCACAGCAGGGATTCGAGTGGACAGTAGGTGCTTTACAGGGAAGTGCCCTGGAGTTGTGTTGGCAATATTTACCTGACAATTCTTACTGGGGGGAGCAGCTACTTTATATGTTAAAAAAAAGGGTATTTAAACTTCAATGGTACTACTCATGTTTCTATCACAACACATTTAGTATAGTATCTTTTACATTTTCCATGCCCCTTCTGGCCTCACCTCAGTTATTTAGCACCATATGAGTACTAAAATTAGCTGTAATTTATGTAATTTACTGATAATACATATCAGATACTGATCTCATAAATGACTGCTTTACATGATAAACACCTGACTTGATTCTTCTAAAAACTCAGTAAATGGAAAAGTAATTTTTCCAAAGACATAACTAAAATTTCTTTGGGTGAGGGTGGGAGATGGAAGTGTTGAAATCCCTTGAAATGAGCTTTCTGGCCTGTCTTTTCTTAGGATTCCTAATATTCTAAATAGCATTAAGAAAATGTGGAGAACCACATGCAAGGAAAGACTTGGTCACTGTTCTCAACAGCCGTTCCAGACCCAGCCTGTATGAAGAGCACCCAGAACTCTGAAATTCTCTCCACATCTTCATTCGGAGTCTAAATTCGGCATTCCTAAATCCTTTTGTACTGAATTCCTTGTACTATAGATACACTGAATATACACTTTAGTTATACAGAAAGATACCAACATACAGTTAAGTCTGTCAGCTAGCATTAGCGTTTTGATTTAATATATAGTATTTATGCATTCACACAAGTTATATTTATGCGGACACTCAGAGGAGGAACATTTAGAAACTTTAAAAATTTCTCTGGCATTCACATGATAAGAAAATATGGATGCATTTCATTTTATTTGAATTGTCATGCCATCTGCCAAAATTCACTCTCTCTAAAAGTACTGTTTTTGACAGCATCAAAAAGAAATTCTGGGTGAGAAATAGGCATCTACTTTTTACTTTATTTACAAAAGACATATTTTGTTTGTATTCACAAGGGCATTTTGCAAATTAATTTTGCTCAATTAGTATGTCATTCTGTGACAATGACAGAATAATCAGATTCTTAAATGAGTTCAAATTCTTTTTAGTTTTAACTTTGCAAAGCATGAAAAGAGTATATGGTGTAACGCAGAAATTTATTCTTTCAATTTATTATAATGCCGTCTTTCCTCCATAAAGAAGACATAATTGGCATCACCTAGGCACTCACTGTAGGTAATTTCTACTAATGACTGAATTTGTGTTGAGTCATTCTTATCTGATTCTCACCGCTATATAAAGTTTGTATTATTTGTGAAACAACAAATAGAATTTACCTGAAGTTAGTGATTATGAAACAAACTAAGTTTCAGAAGAATTGATTTTAAGATTCTCAATTCCTTCTAAGTGGGTAGTGAGAGCTGAAACTGGCCAGACATCTGCTCAGCCGTTAGATAGACACATAGTGTCAACTCTGCATTTAACACGCTAAATAAGACAGAAGGGGTATGATAGAAGATATGACCCTGGCCTCAAATACTTTACAATCTACTTGGAGAGGTAAATGTATCCACGGGTAAAAGTAGAAATGGATCTATAATGTGTATTATGTATGAAGGTGCAGGTATGGCAAGTATACATGAATACTGTATGATTTCACAACAAGGCTACCTTGATTTAAGATGTCTTCATGACTTTCATTGATTCTCAGGTAGAGTCATGAAGAAGGCAAAGGACAGAAGTGGGTGCTCTTTGGGGAAATTGATGAATTCGGATAAAAGATGGGGGAAAGTGTAATAGATAAATAGTTCTGCATAGAGTGGGCAAAGTGGTGAATGCAAATTGTAAGATAGCTATCCTAGTTGGAGTAGAATATTTGTGTTAGAAAATAATAAAAGTCTGTATACATAATATGGATCAATTAATAGAATGTTTTTAGCTGGGCGCAGTGGCTCACGCCTGTAATCCTAGCAGTTTGGGAGGCTGAGGTGGGTGGATCACCTGAGGTCAGGAGTTCAAAACCATCCTGGCCAACATGATGAAACCCCATCTTTAAAAAAAAAAAAAAAAAAAAAAAGAATGTTTTTTAAAAGTAGGTTGAAGAGTCTGAAGTAACCGGAAACCATTACAGGGTCAGAAAAGAGGAACAACAGAATATCTACATTTTAGCAAAGACTTCTCCAGGCACTTGTATTTTTTGTTTTTTTGAGACGGAGTTTCACTCATGTTACCCAGGCTGGAGTGCAATGGCGCGATCTCGGCTCACTGCAACCTCCGCCTCCTGGGTTCAGGCAATTCTCCTGCCTCAGCCTCCTGAGTAGCTGAGATTACAGGCACGCACCACCATGCCCAGCTAATTTTTTGTATTTTTAGTAGAGACGGGGTTTCACCATGTTGACCAGGATGGTCTCGATCTCTTGACCTCATGATCCACTTACATCATTAGTGCATAGCACACATCCATGTTCAGAACAGTGCTAGGAATATAATAGTAAAATAAATGATTAGAAACAGGAGATGAATGGTTTATTCAAGGGGACAACTCTCTTTCTGTGGCTGAAACACAGTGTGTTACACTGGGGTTGGACTCTTTCTTTGATTTGCAGAATGCTCCACAGCACAAGTTGCAGCTGGAGGCAGGTGCTGCTTCTCACTTCTCTGGAAACCTGGGAACAAAGACATGGACCTATGGCCTAGGCCTAGGTTTGGGCAATCAGACACAACCAGATGGGATTTTGAATCTGGAGCTATTGACGCAAAGCAGTGGCAACAGTGGAGAATGTTTTCTATTGGCAGCAGAGACTGCCACAGTTCGTTTCTGTGGGCAGCTGTGGCAGTTTGGCCAGAGAGAGCATTGTCTCTCCTGAACCTGGGGTGACCCTGGCTACATTCTTGCTATAGAACCTCTGTTTGTTTTTCTTATTGTCCAAGATTGGTTTTGCCACCTTTCTTGTGATTCTGTAAGTGACTCAGTGGTCATTCAATAAATTCCTTTTCTCCATAAATCAAACAGAATCCAGTTGTTGTTTGCACTCAAGAACTCTGAGAAAGCATCCAAGGCAGGCATACCATCTGGGGATAATAATGGCAGTAGGTAGAGAGAGGAAAGGACAAAAGTGAGAGACATTGATAAAGAAGAACTGACAGAGCAGGCACTAGCAAGACACTGCTTCACTATTCTGTTTGCAGTAGTATGTGCATGACATTGCCTAAGGGATAAAACAGACTGAAACACAATATTTGCAAGTATATACCCTAACAGATTCATAATAAAGTGTTTGCAGAACATGTGAATATAATGTCTGTAAGTGTGACATTTTTCTTCAAAGGATAGACTAAACTGGGGAAGTGGTGGTAAACATAAATGATTTTTTTAAATAATTAAAAAATGTCTATAAAGGGAAAGAGTAAAGCAAGAGAACCAGGAAAGCTGGTAGTGTAATTTAGTCTGAGCTCAAAGGCCCAAAAACAAGGTGAAGTGTTGGCATAACTGCCACCCCAAGGTTAAAGCTCTGAGAACTGGGAGTTCTGATGTCTGAGCTGAGAAGAGGGAGGGGTAATGTGTTCTGGAAGCACTTCACAGTCACACTCAGGAATACTGTTTCAGCAGCTATCTGGGCATCCCTTACCCCAGTCAAGTAAGCACATAAAATTTACCTTCATATCACCGTACTTACTACTGCCAGAGTAAACGGTGGTCAAACGCAAATCCATTGATTCTCTTCCACTGCTAGGAAAGTTTTGGTACTTTTCCCTTTGTTTTCAAATAAAGCCTAAACTCCTTAGAATGACATTCAGAGTCTGCCATGACCTTCCATGGTCACATCTTTGCCACATAAACCTTTCGTGCTCAGGCTTGCCTTGCAATCCTTTGACTCTTGGCTTTTACACATGTTGTTTGCTCTGCCTGGAGCCTACTTCTCACCTCGCTCTCGCATCTGACTCTTCTCTCTCCTCTACAGCTCAGCGTCATGTTTTTCTTCTTAAAAGTGTCTGCTGACCACCATTCCTAGCAAAATAGCCATGGCTATATTTTTATAACTCTTGGTTCAAGCATTACAGCCCTTCACACTTACAGGATAATGGTTAATTTTCTCATTTTTTTTCACCATTAGACAGTGAGAACTGTGGGATCACATTACTCATTGATCTTTGTATCATTATTTCTCAATGATTGTTGGATTCCCAACATCCAGGCTTTACTCCAAATAAGTCCTCGATATGTACAGTTACAGGAATGGAAAGAGCACACAAAAGACTTATGAAACCTAAAAGATTTCCAGCTGGGCACATGGCTCACACCTGTAACCCCAACACTTTGGGAGGCCAAGGCGGGAGGATGATGAAGTCAGGAGTTCAAGACCAGCCTGGCCAACATGGTGAAACCCCATCTCTACTAAAAATACAAAATATTAGGTAGGTGTGGTGACAGGTGCCTGAAATCCTGGCTAGTTGGGAGGCTGAGGCAGGAGAATTGCTTGAACCCAGGAGGTGGAGGTTGCAGTGAGCCAATATTATACCATTACACTCAAGCCTGGGCAATAGGGCAAGACTGTCTCTCAAAAAAATAATAATAATTAGCTTAGCTAGC
>NW_016107341.1:8606846-8668746 GCF_001604975.1 Cebus imitator | reverse complement strand
AAAAAAAAAAAAAAAAAAAAAAACAGAAAGGCAAGCACAGATATTAAAAGGAGGATAAGGTACAGTAAGAGCAATAGAGCAATAGACTGGAAAAATATCCTAAAATTTTAAAGTCTAATGGAAAAAGAAGCAAGACATATGTTCAAAAGTGTGGAGAAAGCTGTAACTCATGGTTACTGAAATTCAACCCAATAGAAAACTGGTGTTTCCTTCAGCTTCTGGTTTATTTCCCAGAGTTCCTTCATCTTCATCATCCAGCTCCTTAAGGTCATGAAACATGGTAATCAGGCACTTGAAGAGTAGTCTGAGGGGACATTCTGCACTTTTGGAGTTTAATGTGGGGTGGAGATAGAAAAGAAACCCTCTTCTGTAACTGAGCATTATAAATATTTTCACAGTTTACTTAATATAATTCCAACCTTGAATTAACTTGGAATGCTACCCTAAAATGAAAGTTCTAAACCCGTGCTACTCTTTTCTGTATTTTCTACTATAAATTCAATTTTCTTACTAACAAATATTTGGGAAATTTATCATGAAACTAAAAAGAATGGCAAGAATGTGATGAACATGCAAATATGTCTGAAACGTTGCTTTTGGGTAAAGTGGATAAAGGAATACGGCATGGGACTAAAATTAGGTATTATCCAAGATCCAGAGAAAAAGTTCATGGAAAGTCAGCTTGATCCTTACAAGAATGCAATGTTAACAGTGAAAAATAGAACAAAACCTTTTTGTGTGAGGCTGCGTGTTCTTGGGTGTAGAAACCATATGTTTGTCATTGCTAATTCACCAGCTCTAGCCCAGTGCCAGGAACACAGTAGGTACTCAAGAAACATTAATTGAATCAATTAGCTTATAGGACAATTTGGAGAGGATGCACGTGTAGTTTTAAGACAACCATTTTAAGATTAAAATTTCAGGCAGGGCACAGTGGCTCACACCTGTAATCCTAGCACATTGGGGGGCTGAGACAGGTGGATTATCTGAGGTCAGGAGTTCAAGACCAGCCTGGCCAACATGGTGGAACCCCATATCTACGAAAAATACAAAAATTAGCCAGGCATGGTGGCATGCCTGTAATCCCAGCTACTCAAGAAGCTGAGGCAGGAGAATCACTTGAACCCAGAGGTTGCAGTGAGCTGAGATCATGCCATTGCACTACAGCCTGGATGACAGAGTGAGATTCTGTCTCAAAAATAAAAAGCTAAAAAAAATAAACTTTCAGACAGCCAGTATAAAATATAACCTCCATATAGCAAAGTAATTTTAGATAAGTACAAATAAGATAAATCATACCCCATCAAAAAATACCCTTCCATGTGATTCAGGAAAAAATTTCAAATTCCACACAGGGCCTACAAGGTCTTCCATCTGCTAGCCTTCCCGACTTCTCGTCATACCACTTTCCTCTCTGTTCTCTATACACCAGCCACGCTGTTTTTTTTCCGTTGTGTTCTCTTAATGTGTCAAGTCCAGTCCATCTTTAGGGCTTTATCTCTGTTATCTCTGCCCTTTACTTTACTTGGAACATTTATTTTTAAGATGTTTTCATAGCTGACTCCTTATCATTCAAATCTCCTTTCAAATATCACATGCTTACCTTGCCTTCACCATGCTATCTAAAATAGCTACTGCTTTTTCTTCCCTCTATCCAACACCTTGCTTTATTTTATTAGCATTTTCTACCATATAACATTTTACTATTTATTTTCTGGTTTTCTCATTCTAATCTCAACTTGAGACTCATGGTACATTGATACAAAGGTCTCTTATTCAATCAATGGATAAATGTGAACACTCAGAAATATATAAAATTATTCTGAAGTGAAGAGGGTGATGTGATATCTGAAAGGATCATGGCACATAAAGAATGTAGGAAAGAAAAAAAACAGAGAGTGAAATTTCTGTTCTTGGCCTTGGAAGAGAGCATTCTATTATATTTATTAGGTCAATATCGGGCCAGAGGGTGTCCTAAATGAACCACGCATATTTTTGTTTAGCTGTCTAGTTGGAAATTTAGCTTTTAGGTACAATTAATTTCCATGTGAGCTTAGAGCATTATTGAACCTGATATCCCAGACCCTGATAACTCTACAAAATGGATATAAAATGGTGGAAAGGGATGGAAATGGTTATTTTAATACCTGGCAACAGAATTTTCATGAGAATGCTTATATTCAGGAAACTACCTTAATAATGCTCTTTGGTTGTAAAAAGTAAGACCTTAGAAGCCTTACTTTTTAAAAAGAAACCATAAAAAGAGGAAAGTGAAACTGTTCTGCATGAGAAATGATGATAAATTTAGGAAAAGAAGCAGAGAAGGACGGAGTCTATGAAAATACACCGGTGTCAAAGTGGCCAAAGTAATTGTGAAAGTAAAAATGTATAGTACCACATTTGAAATTCCTACACACACACGCACAGAGTCTTACATTGCTCAAACCATCAATAAGTTCCTTTAATGTGTTACTTGTAATGCATTATGCGACAGGTTTCTAGGCAAATCAAGGAAGCAGGGTTGAGTTACGTATCTGTGTTGGCTTGCAGAAGAAATCAGCCATGAAAATTGAAGTATGAGTGAGAGCAAGAGTTTGGCAGGCAGGAACTTAGAGCTAAGGTGTGACTTTGTTAATGTAATCCTCCAGGAACTCACAGAAACCTAGGTTAGGGCTCAGACGCTAAAACAAGTGTAATGTTTTTGGACATTTACAGACTTCCAAGGTTGAGATATAAAAATCAAGAAGATGGGGACTCCAGTTTCACTTCTCATGTGACTTCACTGCTATGCAGGACCAACAATACTCACATATCTATTACTATAGCAGAAAGGAGTTCCATGAAGTTCAATGCAAGTTTCTAAATATTGAGAAGCCTTAAAAAATAAGTAGAGGGCAACATCTTATATTTTTCTGTCCTTTTTAATTTCTAATTTGTAGAACACTGAGGTTATTATATTCACCTCTGGTAACAATATAGAGTAGCATTATAAGGTAAAAATTAAACAGTGTCTATAAAATATAAGGGTTTAATTACAGATTGAAGAAAAAAAAGAGGGGGCACAAATCCTTCAGGAAGCTGAATTATATGTGTGTGGTGTGTGTGCTGTGTGAGAAAAGGCCCAAAACAGAAATTTCCTCTCTACATGCTGTAATCAGGTAGAGGATTCTTCAAAGGAATGTCAAACTGAATCAAATAATCCATGATCAAAGACAAGTCAGAAATCAAAACAGCAGCATTGACTCAGTTGACTCAGATATTATGAGAAAAGCTGAAGTGACTCAATGGTGAAATAATGCAGATTTTTTTGTCTGGGTCTAGAGGATACTTGTTGAAACTGCACCTCTCAACTCTTAATATTAACTGTGCCTCATAACATCACTTGTCTAGAAAATTTCTTGTTAACTACGAGTTTACCATCTCTTACAGGACATATATGGACCTCCTGTAATATCTTGATGACCAAGAAGGCCTTACTGTTCCCCTCAGCTTGACTAAACTTTAGACAGGCTTCTTCCTGTGGGCCCCTGACCTCCTTTTTCTTAGGCCATTTCTCTTTAGAAAACTTGCAGATTGTAAATTATTTCTTGCCCTTTTGAGATATAAATCTTCTATAACCCAGGAATGTCTTCTTTTCACAGACTTGGGGTCTATCCCTTTGAAATGTAATAAGAAAGGTAGGACTATGTCTCAGTATCCATGGAAAGGCAGGAGCCTCACTTTCCTAAGTACCAATTAGCAAACCCAAATGAGTTAATTACACTGACAAAATTCACCCCCTTCCCAAGTGTTCCGGTAGTTTTCCATTAGATTACCCCAATGTTTAAAAATCTTTCTGCTCTTTGTTTCAGCGCCCTTGAGTTCAATCGCAATCTTTCTTATTGCAGTGGTCTTGAATAAAGTCCTCCTTGCCTATTTAATTGTAAACTCCATCCAGTGCAAATTTTCTTTGACAATGGACCAATCTTTTTTCTCATCTTTCTTAATTTTTTGCTCTCCTGATACCAGGCAATAGTTTCCAGTTGCTTTTAAATCAGTAAAATGCTTTTCTTTCAAATGAGAGATTTAGAATAAATGTGACTAAAAATGGATATTCATGACAGACCTAGCGAAGGATAGATGCAATAAGAAATGAAAAAAACCATAGTGCAGAATGTGAACATTTAGGTATAATTCAGTGAAAAAACATGCTTGCACTCTTTACCCTGAACAATACACACAGGCACACATACACACATACACAGAAATACTAAGCACTTTTCAAGGTAATGCTATATACCGATAGAAAATGCTCAAGATTGAAAAACTTGAAATGTTTCTTTGCCAAGTGTAGAAATCTTCATGTTATATGCTGTGAAATGCATGAAAATACTTTTGAATACCGGATTTCATCTATAGAATGCTAACTGTTGATATATTGGTAAGAAGTACTATTTGCATCAATCAAGGCAATGGGAGCTAGTAGTTTACCAAAAAAAGGCATAACAGTGGCTGGGTGCAGTGGTTCATGCCTGTAAATCCCAGCATTTTGGGAAGCTAAGGTGGGCAGATCACTTGAGATCAGGAGTTAGGCCACCCTGGCCAATGTGGTGAAACCCCATCTCTACTAAAAACACAAAAATTAGCTAAGCATGGTGGTGTGTGCCTGTAATTCTAGCTACTTAGGAGGCTGAGGCACAGGAATCACTTGAACCCAGGAGGTGGAGGTTACGGTGAGCCGAGATACTTCCACTGCATTCCAGCCTGGGCGTCAGAGTGAGACTCAGTGTGAAAAAAAAAAAAAAGGGCATCATATTTACAATGCATAAAAACATAAGCACATGCACACAGTTCAATCACTGTTCATCACTGAAGCAGATGTTTAAGATCCAGGACTCTCAAGGTAAAACACAACAACAACAACAAAAGCAGTATAATTCAAAACATAAACAAAAAACCATGTAGGAACATCTTTGGTTTGTCAGTTTTTCTCTTCTAAGTAGAAAAGACATTAACCTCTATATTTTGTTCATAAATGCCTGACTGCATTTGATTTGTGCCATTTCTGCCTCACCACTGGTTTTCTGATGATAAAACCTAACTCGTAAATATAAAATGTATTGACCAGTATCACCGAGCTTGTTTGGAAACAGCAGGTTCTCTAAGATTCTACAGAAAAAATCTTTCACATCTTTTTTCTTTTGTTAATAAGGGCAATTAGAAGCAAAATGGTCAGTTGTGACTGGAGGCTTCCTAAACTTCTCAGCAGCCACAGAAAGCAATGCTTCTAGGGTTCTCTCCCAATATAAATATGCAATTATCTACTCACTTCAGTCATTTTAACTACATTCAGCTCAAACCATATCTCATAAAATAGATTATAATACATTGTCAATCTTTATTAACTAAAATTAGTTATTCAGTGTACAAATCTGATTTTTAAATCAGTTGTTATGGAGCTTAGAAAATCAATGCAGTGAAATTTTTTAAAAAGTATAATCAGATCTTGTGTTTTTATTCACACAATGTTTCAATAAAAGAAAAAATTGGAGACAATTAGGTTAATGAAAGTGGTCTAGTTAAATCACTCAGATTATAGTAAAATTCTGGGCAATATTTGATGATGTGCAGTGTTAATTTTCAGACAAATTTAGCCTATTAATGAGATCCGGGTCCCTCATGATATTTTTAGGTTGGAAGTGACATGTGGCATCTTCATCCACACATGATTGGGAGAAGCATTTTTTGGTAGGAGGGCTAAGTTATTAGGAATTAAAAGTTTAACTAGTTTTCTGGGCATTTCTGGTTCAGGGAAACAAGAGTTAAGTTTATGTATATTATTTCCCTTGACATCCTGCTGCTTAATATGTCAGTCGGCTCTCAGAATCTTATCTTTCTTGCTGTCATAGACAAAAGTAAACCAGGGCATAAGAATAAGGAAAGCCGATTTCGTTTTTCTTTATATTTACCTTGTAAGTCCTTACATGACAATTCATGTGTCACCCTCTATCTAGAATGGTTTATTAGTTCCATTCCTTAAAAAAAAAACTAACCTTTCTAACTCTCAGGAGCTTTAGTTTTGTGAAACCCTGGGATGATTTTAGTCTCCTTAGCAAAAGAAACAAAATTCCAGGAGACTGAAACCACCACCACCAACCAAAAAATCAGTACATTTTGGCATAAATCTGTAGTATGAGGAAAACAAAGTGAAAGGATAGATGGATCCCCAAGCAGTTGGGAATCACCAATATGCACCTGCGACCTGGACCTCATCACAGGTATTGAGGATTACAACCTTTCAACTCCTTGCAAATGTAAGATGAAATCGCTCAAAATTTTAACTTTACAACTTTACCTATTAGAGTTCAACTTTAAACATAAAACTTTAGCTTTTTAAAAGCAAAATTATTCTGGTTTATTTAGAGAAAAATGATATTCATTTTAATACACTTAATAGAGTACGCTTTCACAAACTTATAATTTTTACACATTTTAAAAATTAATCGTGAATAAACCTTACACATGGATTTTTTGCATTTCTATGCTTGACGTGCAAAAGTCTATTAAAGACAATAAATGGACCACTGTGTACAAAAAACAATAAGACTTTTAAGTTAGTATCTGTACCATGTGCCTAGAAAATATGTCTTTTTGATAAATATACTGTAAAATGTAAATAAATGGGGAATTGGTGAATAATTTCATAAAACAGCAGAGTTTAATTTATAATTGTCTTCCATCAGAGGACCATAGAAAAAGAGGTTGTTTGGTTATTAGTTTACATGTAAAAGTTTGACAAATAATTTTGTCTAAATTATCTTTGTTGAAAATGACTCTTCATACTAGAGATTCCAATTTATTAAAAAGACAGCAAATTACAGATATATTAATGAACAAGAAAAAAATTGAGACTCTTCAAATAAGCATATATTCTCATTTATGAACAAAATAGTCCCTGACCCATCCTCTGTCTTTTCTAACTCCAGCTCTATTCTAACACAGACGGCAGTAACTTGATTCAAATAAATAACAGTATTTAAACTTAACCTTTGTAACTAGGAGCTGTATTTCTGACCTTGCTTTGCAGTCTTTATATGTAAGTTTGATTTTAAGTGTTTATAAACTTTAAACACGTACACAGGGCACACATTTTTCCTTTAAAACAAGGACATAAAATTAATCACATTCTCCCCTTTGGACTAACAAAACATAGCATAGCAAAACAAATTGTGATAGAAAAAATATGTTTTTAAATGGTCTCTACTGGTTGGTATTTAGTGATTTCTGAGTTTCCTGTGAGATGAAAGATAGAACGTTATTTTCCTTGGAAATTTTGGTATTAGCCACTCTCATAGACTGCTATAAGTCTGTATTATGATCAATTAGCACTGCTTTCATTTTCTACACTACCTAAGCTAGACTTTATAGTCAGCAACCTTGAGAGATTCATGTTATTCTTCCTTCAGGAGAACCATTTTCTCACATGCCAAACACTTTGCACAGCTGTAAATTTATTGTGGCTATGGTAAGGATAAAGCTGTGAGCTCTAATATAAACATCTGGAAGAGTGAAAGAGATGTTCGATGTTTATTGACATATAATACTACATATCTAAATTCATGACCATGTTATAATACTTATTGTCACTGTAGAAGATTATACATACTACAAGCATTTTCTAAGTGTTTCCTTATCATGTTGTAAATTCATGAACATTTAGCACAAAAAAGCCCATAAAATCCTATTCTGAAGAAGCAGTGGTAACATCCTAAATACTTAGATCCAGAAATATGTGTTTTATACATTGATTTTACAAATACACTTTCAGAAGCAATCGTTAAGGTGAAAGAAGACTGTGAATATATTTCTGAAATAAGTCTTCCACAAACTTATTGCAGGTGCAAATGCTTTGCTTATGGGAAAGGAAGGATCTGAAGTCATGTAGTCTTCCTCCTTTGAGGGGCCAAGCCAGATTTGCGATCTGTTTGCAGGATGCTCTACTCAATGAGTTCAGTTAAATATGCATCTGTCACAGGATAGTGTTCTTAGTGAAAACAGTTGGTTGGTATACATATTTCCTCTATATTTAACTTTCTATTAGGTTACTAGACTTTGAAAAAGATCTAGTAAATAAAAAGTCACCTTTTGTTAAAAGTGTTTTTAATCTTCCCAAATCATCCAAGTTATGAATAAAAAGGTTTTGAACATTTTCTTTTATGGACCTCACAGTATTGCAGAGTCTCCCTCATGTCATGAGGCTAATGGACTCACAGGGAATGATGTGGATTTTCAAAAGCTTTCCAGAAGAGTTGAGTAATGAATTAGTCAAGTTACCAACAAATGGGTTTGGGGTTAGCAGGAAATTGATCTATTAAGCTGCTGCTGCTGCTTCTACTTTTTTTTTTTTTTAAATTCAAACATATTTACTCAATATTATTGGTTTTAACATCTTTGAAGGGGGAGTTGCATATTGACAAAAATACAAGAAAAGTGCATTGCAGCTAAATGAACTGAGGAGGGAAATAAGTCTGGCAGGGGTATCTTTTATTGAGGTGCATTTATGTTTAAATCTACTCACAGGAGCTTCAGGGCTAGTTTTCCTCTAGGATGACAGAGATCATTTCTGTTAATAGAGATGCCCTTCCTGGGAACCTTGTACGGTGTTGTGGGAAATAAGCCAAGAAGCATATTCCTTATGGAAGCAGGGGAACCTGACATGGAAGGGATAGTCCAACTTTTCTGCCTTAAAATGCAGACCTTTCCAGACATCTCCAGGTGATTTGCAATTCCCTCCCCTCTAGCCTTATTATTTAATTTCATACACATTTTCTGTCTTCTATGTCTTCCTTAAGAAAATTATATTTATTAAAAATACAAAAACTGTATATATTTATTACATACAAAGTGACACTCTGAAGTACTGTACCATGGTAGAGTGGCTAAATCGAGGTGGAATGGCTAAATCAAGCTAAGTAACATACGCATTGTTTCATATACCTCTCATTTTTGACAGTGAGAATACTTAAAAATCTTGTCAGCAATTTTTAAGGATAAAACACGTTTATAGTTTATCTATCTCAAAGCAATTATAATGTGTTGTAAACTATCTACTTATTGGTTTCTCTTCTGCACTATATAGTGAACTGGGGATGGGAGTAGGGGCAAGGTTCGCAGCCTGCAGTTTATCTTTGACACCCACAACCTGAGAAAAGGAGGGAAGGAGAAAGGATGAAAATCATGCTGGTTAATTAATTAAAGACCTCTTAGAGGCTTACTACCATA
Source organism: Cebus imitator (assembly GCF_001604975.1). Lineage (NCBI taxonomy): Eukaryota > Metazoa > Chordata > Mammalia > Primates > Cebidae > Cebus > Cebus imitator. The sequence continues at coordinate 8,659,485 of NW_016107341.1, read as the reverse complement.
CCTACCATGCAATGCTTCTTAAAAAGTATAACCCTGATCAATTAGTAAGCAGAGACCTGTATGATCCAATTTGGCAGTCTTTAGCCACAAGTGGCTACTGGATACTTGAAAAGCAGCTGGTTTAAATTGAGATGTGCTGACAGTATAAAATACACATCAAATTTTGAAGACTTAGTAAAATACATGATGAAAAATTTTTAAAATAATTTTATATTACATATGATACTACTTCTGAAATAATGAGTTAAATCAGATGTATCATTAAAATGCATTTCTCATTTCTTTTTACTTTTTCCAATGAGGCAACTAGAAAATTTAAAATTACATATGTAGTTGTAGTATATGTTGTGTTTCTACTGGACAATACCACTATAAACCATCTATGAATTTAACTCACAGTTAGAAAGCAGTAGAGTAGAGGATGTGGTTAGAATATCAACAGAGAGACCAAAGACAACAATTATTATTGAGTATCCACTAAGATGGGCACTGCTCTTCTACATTATTTCATTTAATCCTCATAACAAGTTACTTTTGCTGTGGGTTTTCATAGCACCTCTCTATCATAATGCTTTCTCATGACGTATTCAATTTGTCTATATCTATTTATACTCCAGCTACGTTATAGGTAACATGAGGGCTAGGACCATGTGTCTTCTTTTTTAGGTGTTAAAATCTCAACATTCCACATGATTTCTAGAGTGCAAAATACTCAATAAATTTCTGTTGAATGAATAAATAGATGCCTAAAAGAATGAACAAGACATTACTCTTGTTTTACAGACGAGAAAGTGAAGGCCTGTACAAGTAAAAGAATTTGACTAAACTCACACAGTAGTGACTTAAATCCAAACCCATCAGATTCCAAAGCCTGTGCTTTCCCACTGTATCAGGAGCATCACAAAAAAGTTCAATTTACCCAAAGCTAAATTAACTCTGAAGAACTAAGAGGTAGGGTTAGTGAAGAAAATAAAACCATCAAGCCTAATCCATTTATTCTTAAACAAAGACCTTTATGACACACATTGTTCCCATCCTTTGGTATACTCTTTTAAAGGGTCAAACAGTTTTTCAAAATCCATGTTTAAAGTCTTATTTTCAGTATCTGTTGAATGATAAAATAAATGACAGAGAACGATCATAAAAAGAGTAATGTGCATATAGATAACACATGCAGATTTAGGTACATGTTTCTTGAAGGAAGCTTTTGCATATGCTCCCAGACCTTGTCCCGGCCCCAATCTCTGGGCCATTCCTAATAAAAGAACTAAATTATTGTACAAGTTTTACAAATTTGTTATTCAATTAAGCTATTTTTCTCTGTAATTTTCTATTACAGAGAAATTTTCAATAAGCTATTTTCTCAGGAAAATAACATAAAATGTTAGGTAGTTTGTTATATTTGATTAGAAACAGTAGAAAAGAAGAAAAGTTGTGTGCTGTGCCCTGCTGTGCTGACTATCCTGAAAAGATAGTCATCACCTAATGGAACATGAATTCCATGCAAAGAAGGGAGGCTGAGGGACTTACCCCAGGGCCCCCAGGAGAGCTGAGAGAACAGTAAGGGGAGCCAGGGGTGCTTTCACTTTGTGCTCTCACATCCTGTTGCTTTCACTATTTGAAAACTGACAGATTTGTTAAAATATGTGATGCAAGCATAAGTAAAATAGGTATTGAGATATAAGAAAGAGTAGCTGGGGAAGACTTTACAGAATAAGTGGGATTAAAACTTGACCCTGGTAAATAATCTGCTGTTACAACTATAGTAAAGTTATGAATAGAAAAATGACTTTTTACAACTGCAACGCAAAGTCGCCAGGGTGAAAGTCTTGATTCTCTACAACACAGCTTATATTTGTCAATATGTGTTTCTCCCCACCTCGATTAAATGATCCTAGAAGGTCAGTGTTGTGTTTCAATCATGTTTGTTTCCATGACCGCATTTCACATTGCCCCAAGGTGTGGATTCTAAATACTTTGGCTTTAAAAAATTACTCTCATTCAGTAACTATGGATAATCTTCTATTTGATTTCTACCACCTGCCTGGTATATAGTTGATGCCCGGTACATAGTCGATTAAGGAATAAATACATAAATAAATCCAGAATAATTAAATGATAGATGGATAGATAAGTTAATTGCCCTTCTTTAAAAACACAGGATGCAAAGCTTAGGGTAAAAGGAATAACATTGGAAGGGAATTACTACCTGAAGGAAATAAAAGCAAGTGAAGAATTACAGCACATTCTGTGGGAGAGAAGACCATGAAAGATGATGATTAGGCAATGTTTAATCAAAGGTCAAAGATAATAAAACTCAGAAAGTAAGGGAATAGAATATATGTAAACCTTCCTAATTTCTAAGAAGCTAATTTATAAATATAAGCATAAATAATATATTATCATTAGCATATTCAGATAATTAAAGATGTTATTGTTGATGGTCGGTAACATGACTTAGATGCTTAATATTGAACAAATACAAATGTCCAGAAAAAATAGCCTCAGAGAAGTATACATTATTGTTACAAAATAGCATGTTACTTGAAAAGCATTTCAGGAAAGAGAATTTGGCCATTGACTCACTATGAGAATGAATTTTTTTCTTTTGAGAGAAATGAGCCCTATGTAGCAGCCCCTTTTTCAAAGCCAGTCAAGGGAGGGTTGAGTGATATTATCTAGAATTTAACTGGCATAACACAACTTCACAACACAGCATTTCACTTTACATTATACAGTAAAGTAACATCTCCTGTTGTGTAAATTGAATTCACTTTCAGAAGATATAACCTGGCGAACCTGTGTTATTGAACTGAGATTTCTTACTTTATCTTTGAATTTTCCAGCATGAAGAAACATGGCATCACCAAATGCAAGAATCAACGTTTCTTAATACTTAGAATGGTTGTAGTATCCCAACAATAAAATCATACATATGTTATAGCTAAAGTTTGACAATAGACCAATAACTAATACTAGCAGATGGACCAACTAGAATTCACTCTGTCACAAGCTCAGGAAAAAAACGAAACAAATTAAAATGTAAGCATTTCTTGGTAAGTATTTTTTGAAAAATGTGACAATTTATCATTTCGGGTGATTTCTTGTGTTGGGTTTGTATGGAGCAACCAACAATCTTCGTATTTTTCTGTGAAGACTTTGCTGAAATATAAATTCAGACATGGATAAGTTTAAGTACCTTTCGGCCATTTGATAGCCTTGCGATGGAAATAGTTCTGAAGGTACCATGCATAAAGCTTTTTGTGTACAATCATGCACATCAAACCCATGCTCTTGACTTTATTTAAATGAATAAGGAGAAATGAACTAGTATTCCTGGTAAGACTAGATATTACCATGTTAGACATTATAATGATTTTACTGGGCTGCAAATCAATATTATATTTTTTAAGTGGCAATATAAACTTTGGTCCTAAGGCTCTGGAAATTTAAAACTGTTTTCTTTATTGTAATAAAATCTTATATTAAGTGGAGATAGGTAATTGTTAAGTGCAATTTTAAGGCACTGTAAGAGCATAATATGTTTATTGCTTTCAAATCTACAAAATTATTGCAACTAACCAAGTGTTATCTAAGAAGATTCCTCTTCTAATGCATTGATAAAATAAACTGTATAATCAATGAAAAGAGTCATTTCAGCATTCCTTGAACAATCGATCCTCTAAGAAGGGTTATGAGTTAGCTTTTGGCACGGTGCAGGAGCTGCAAGGGCCAATAAGACTCAGTAGGTTCTCCTTGAAGAGATTCACAGCCTGTGGTCAAAGAAGAAGCAGCAGACAGAAGGGCAAAAAACTGTCTCTAATTAAGTTGGCATGAATGATCAAGGTGCTTGGGGAGTAACAGAGGGGAGAGATTCCTTTTGCCTGGGGCACTCCAGAGGCTTTGTGGAAGAGGTAATGGGTGACATCTGAGCTGTGCTATGGAGCGTGAGCTGGAGTTCAGATGTTAGAAAGAAAGGATAAAGTAACAAGGAATAAAATTGAAAATAAAGGAAACAACATGACCAGCATTAGTGGGGTATGAGATGTTATTCTGGGAAATGTCAAGGAGTTGGACGGAACTAGGGCAGGTTCTAGCCACTGTTTCTCTCACTGGGTTGAGAGAAAGGGGCGGTAACAGAAGATGGAATTGCAACATTAGGGTTTAGGGGTAGATTGTGAGATGTTTTCTGTGTGATTGGGAGCTAAGTCTTTATTTTATAGGCAACTGGGAACTGTCCAAGTGGTGCATGCACAAAAGAGCATGTCCAAAATATACGACGGCTGTTTGTTATCTGAGGCAGAAAATACTGTTTTCAAGCTTTTAAACCTAACTTGTTTCATAAGACCTCCTATTTTTGAATATTTTCCAATTTTTGAAGCCTAAAATATAAACATATGAATGCTTCCGAAAGGTTGCTAACCATCATCTCTCCTATCTTCCTTCAGGGACTGAAAGCCTTCTCAACAAATGGGAACCAATTTATTCTGCATGCAGAGGCAGACAGAACTTAAAGGAAAAGTCACTGTTACCTGAAGTTAGGTGCCAGCTACCTGTGCCACTTTGACAAAACCAGTTTTCTTCTTTGGGCCTCAGTTACCTTATCAGTAAAATGAGAAAATCTGTATCAGACAGTCCGTTAAGTTTCCTCTCTATGTTTAGCACTTAAATGTTTTAGGACTCTGATCTGTGTAAAGAACAATTTATATGCCCAAACAAATGATACTGGCCTTATATATAATTCAGGTCAGCCGAATTTGACAAAAGGTTCAATCCATTAGTGGAAGAAAATGGTGTCTGAAATTATCCATATTCATTTATATTTCACAAGTACGCAGATTTGCATTTAGAACATGATGAGAAATAGCTATTCAATTATCATAACATTAGAGGAATATTAGAGGTTTGGGTGAAGTAGAGTGGAAGAACATGAGAATAAGTTCAGCTCTGCATATAACGACATTAAGATCCCATTAGTGGAAATGCCTAAAAAGCAGGTAGAAGGGTGATTCTAAGCTCAAAAATATTTTACTCTGGAAACAAATTTGGGAGTCATTGTACAAGGGGTTGCTGAGGCAATGGGAGTGAATGGGGAGATCTTGGGGAAAATGTGCAGCCTTGAAAGAGAAGGCAAGGGAGAAGTGAAGGAAGATGAGAGGTAGGAAAACCAGAAGAGAACACGTGGGTTGGGGGGTGGCGGGGGTGAGGGTTCTTGGCCTACGGTATTGGTCACAGGATCAATCCTGTTACATGCAGTACACAGGCCAAGGAAGAGAGGGAATTTTTGGATGTTGCAGCTCCAGAAGACCAAAGAAAATCTTCGATAAATGCTTCAGTGGTATATGGGAAAAAAAGATTGCAGACGGCTGAGGACTTTAATTTTTATTCAGAATCCAACTTGTGTTTAGACATAACTAAGGATTAGACAATCCTTAAGTAGTAAATTCGTAATAGCAGATTTTTAAGTCAATGGAAACATACTCTAGCCATCACAGATTTTTAGAAAAAAATCAAATAAACAATAGCAAATTATTTCCCAGTGGTGCAAATTTGAGCATTTTTTCCCTCAGTATTTTACTCCTGAAGGCGACTGATGTATGGAAAGACTTATGTCCAAGAGTATTCACTACAGCATCATTTTAGTGAGTTGGAAATGATATAAATGCCTATAAATAAGGGAATGGTTAGATGATTGAATATGATAAAATATTAAGACATTGCACAATTTAGTGGCATGGGGGAAAAGAATAAGGTATAATATATATTATTTTATTAAAAAAGCAAAATATCAAACAGAATATCCAAAATCATTGACTAATATTGTTTAACAAAAACATGAAAAAATACATACACAGAGAAAAGACTGGAAGGAAATGAACTAAAATATAAGGGTAGTTGCTCTGAATAGTAATGTTGTGGTTGGGCTTCATTTTATTCTTTATACTTTTTTAAATTTTATATAAAATATATATTATATTTATTGGTAGGACAAAATTCAGTAACTCCTAATTTAAAAGACCAAAAGAGAGGTCAATATAAATAAAACATTAGATTTTTTTCCTTAACAGCACATACATGCAGCTGTATACATACATGCATGTGCACACACACATGCACACGCATATATATCCCTTCTTTTAGCTTAGAGGAAGCAGAAATATGCTCTATTCACTGCTTATGGAAATTGGGCAGGCTTGGCCCTGTGCCCCCTGGGTTTGGTGAATAAGTGACCTACCTACATCAGGCTTCAGAACAAAAATGGGCTTGATAATTGTTTAAAAACAATGTTGTTTAAATATGCTTTTAATAGAACTCAATGGAAAATACATGAAATAAGTAAATACTAGGAGCTGGTAAAATCTCTTTTCAGAAATTCCAGCCGATAATTATTTCAGACATTTAAATAAGAAGTTTTCAGTGATTCTATTATCTAAAAAATGTGTGCCCTGATTTAACCTAAGTGAGACAAGGAGGGAGCTATATAATAATAGATTTCATAAAATGGTCCAACTTAGCAAATCATGAAACTACCTATCAGTCTTTAAAAGATTTCTTAATGCCGTTATTCATACACATCCAAGAATTATTTTAAAGTTCCATTTAAATACTGTGCCTTACTTTCCCTTATTTTCAGCTTATGATAAACAGGAATAAGATTAAGTTGTATCTTCATAATTAATTTATTGGGTACTAAGCAGGAAATCTTAAGACCTATAGATTTACATAAATTCTCATTGACCTTAATTACATCTAAATGAGCTAAGCTGCACTGCTGTGTAGAGCACTGAGGTGAAGAGAAGGCATCAAAATAGGACAGTCTTCAAAATTAGGTAGTGTATTCCAAAAGGTTTATAAAACAGACAAAAATGAAATAAAGACATTATGCTAATTCTGAATACAGAATATATCGAGAGAGATTTTAAGAACGATTCTGTTTCTCTGTCTGTATGTCACAAAATGCCTGAACAAAATGCCCCAATGTCAAAATAATAGTCTAGGTCCATGGAAGAGAAATATTCTATAATTTAGCATGAAATACATTTTCTCTGCTCCCATTTTCTGATTCTAAGGTATAAAATGGAAAGAGGCATTTCTGGCAACTGTCTCAAACCATCCCCAAGCAGCAACAGGCACCATTCAGAAGACATCCTCAGCTTCACAAGGAGGAGCAAGTATGTTTGTCATCAGTGGTGGTGATAGAGTAGATGGAGTGGGGGCTTTATGGTGAGAACATTCAGTCTATGGAGGCTATGCACAAGTGGCATCTTTGAATCATCTGTAAGCAGATATTTGGTCAGGCCTTGAACATGAGCCGCAGTAACTTTAAAAACGGTTGAGTGAATTTTAAATGCCATTAGATTTAATATTTCAACATTTCATCTTTGGAGCTGGAACACAGTCCAATTCTTTATATAGTGATGAGGCATTATAGTCCCAAGATGGATAGACATTTCTGGGGGGCAAGTCTATTTGTGGAAGTGGGTGGGGTGATTCCCAGTTCCAGGGAGCAGAATGGAGAAAAATGGACTCTACGGGTTGGGTAAAAGTGAGCATGGATTTCAGCTGCCTGAGGCATGAACTGGCCAATGTATGTGTGAGAGTCAAGGTCTCAAGCAACAGCATCAGGGAGTTGCTGACAAGATTTAACATGGTCTGAAATGAAGTGAATATGTTGGAACAATGAAGATTAGCTAGTGGAATTCTAAAGGAGGGATGCAAATGATTCCTACAAGTACAATGGCATGATGATGTGGGGGTGCCACAGTATAGGTGAGTGAGGCAGTGATACGGTATGTAGAAGGTATCTATGATGAAAGAGGAAATTTGGTTTAGGGTTACATATTAAATAGGTACAATTTATATTATATACACGATTGGAAAATAAATATTGAAACCTAATTTAATAAAAAGCTTCAGCACTATATAAATTATTTATATGAATATTCCAGGGCCCATTATGGTCAAGCAGAGTGTTCTATTCTCTGTAGGTTTCTTAAGTTCTAGTAATTGTAGTTAAGGATGTTAAGTTCTAAAACACTTTTTTGCCTCCTAAATAATTTTTAACTTGTGAGAATTAAATGAATTAATAGCTGTAAAGCATTGAACGTCTGCGTCCCTCCAAAATCCACGTGGAAACTTACTCCCCGCTGTGGTAGTATTAAGAAGTATCAAAGTGATTGAGTCATAAAGGCTCCACCTTTGCGAATGGAATACATGTGGTATAAAGAGGCTTTGTAGAGCTGGCTGGCTCTTTCATCTCTCCTGCCATGTGAGGTAATAGTGAAAGTCTCTTTTCCCCTTTATGCCAGGTGAGGACATGGCATAAAGGTGTGAAGGTGTGATTAGTAAGAAACAATCCTTCACCAGACACTGAATCTGCTGGCATCTTGATCATGGACTTCCCTGCCCCCAGAACTGTGAGAAATAAATTTCTGTTGCTTAGAAATTACCTAGTCTAAGAATTTTGTTATAATAGCATGACAAGACTAAGACAGGTGGTCACTGAAAACCTCCCAATATATCCTCACTTTTCTTGCAAATAAAGGATAAAATCTGAATAAAATAAGAAGATTGGGAAGTATAAATCCATTGTCTACTACTTCTGGTAAGTAACTAAATAAGGCTGCTTTGAGGAAGGGCCAGAGTGAAGATTTTGCTATCTAACATCTAATTTCCTGAGATACATATAACTGAAAGACTGTTATTTTATTTTGAAGCAAATTAAATAAAGAGTCCTGAAGTGACCCACTCTTGCTACTGACAACCCATAAGATAAAACCATTTTTTAAAAAAAAAAAAAAAAAAAAAAAAAAAAAAATTATTCATTACCTCTTCTCTGAGATATTCAGTCATGATTAAAGGGTGTGTAGGGGGCCAGAAGAGAAGAAATTCACATTCACAGACCTGATAACCTTTCCTGAGCTGCCTCTGTCTCAGTCTCCACAAGTTTATCCCTCCCTCCCTCTTTAGTGCCACACCTACAACCATTTACTTAGTAACGATAACACTTAATATTCCACAATATACTATTTATCTTCATGTTTTTTCCTATTGCAGACCAGGAGTTATTTGAGAGCAAAAGCAAGTCTTATTTATCCAATGTTTCCAGCCTACTGCATAATACTTAGTATATGAAAGGTGCTTAATAAATGCTGAGTCATTTACATGTATTATTTTGTTGAAACTATTATCCTGGGAGACAGATATTACTGTGCTTACTTTAATGATTAAGAAACAGAATTCAATAGGTTGGATAAATTGTCTACAGCCACACGGACTTTAGTGGAAGAGTTTAGGTTGAACATACGTACATTTTACCCATTTTAAGGTGAATTTTTCTTTTCATACATAAAAAGCTCTGAAATTGGGATGTTTCCCCATTGATGGCAAGTTTTCATCACTGTCTTTCAGGTGACGTGACGTGGTTTTCATTTCTGTGTATTTGAGGACCTAGTCATGGCTCTCCATATTGTTTTCATTCCGGTTGAGTTAAGGGTGTGCTTGGAGTTGCACATGATGAGCTTAACTGTTGTTGATAATATCTACCAAGGGAGAAATGCTTGAACCCAAGAGTCTGGGGCTGCAGTGAGCTATAACTGTGCCACTGCACTCCAGCCTGGGTGACAGAATGAGAACTCATCTCTAAAAATGCAGAAAAATATGGCAACAGAAAAGCAGAACATAACTGGATACTAGTGAAGTAAATATTCCCAATTGGAAGAATGCTGAAATTCTGTATTTTTTTTTTTTTTGCTAAGCAATAACCAAATGCATTTAGAACTTTCCAAAGGAACATATACCCGACAAATAGATAAAGCTGTGTTAACATTATTTTTAGATCAGTTTGCAGGATGGAAGGGCACTAGAAGGCAGGACAGGTGAACATAGCAGGAAAACTCAGGACATGGATGCTCTCAGCTGAAAGGAGAACAATGGTGAGGGAGAACTAGCAGCACAATTCAACAAATCTTCTATGATGATGGAAATGCTGTATAACATGTACTGTCCAATACAGTAGCTGCTAGCACATGTGGCTATTGAGCGTGTGAAATATGGCCAGTGCAAATAAGAAAATAAATTTTAATTTCGTTTGGGCTAATTTAAATGTTAATAGCCACATGTGCCCAGTAGCTGCTCTTTTGGACAGTACAGAACTAGATAGCACTGTGTAAACCAATCTCCTTCTTTAGGGAAGCTGATGATTACTAAGTTTGATGGCAAAGTGAGTTTCAGTCTCTTTTGAAAAGTACAAATATAACCATTTCACAGTGTTGTTGGGGATTAATGAAATGCTATATGGATTGTGCTTAACATAAAGTGTGGTACATAGGAATTGAGACGAAATGGAGGTAGTAGTAACAGTGAACATAGGAATAGTAGCAGTTGTGATAATTGTATTATTTTTGTCTTTGCTTACAAACAGAAAGTAAGGTCTGAATAGTTCAATACGCAGGAAGTCAGAAAGAAATTACCCCTGCTAAAATGATAGCAAACTGCCTGGAAATTAGGAAGTTCATTATAGGCTATCTATAAACTCAGCAAATATTGATCAGCCTGAAATTTTCAGAAGGTGAATTACTGCATATGACATGTTTCAAGATATATATCTGCATTAAAAAAAGTTGTAGTGTCTCATCCCCTCCTCTAATTCTTCAAATAATTCCAGATTAGTCTTAGCATGCTAGAGTTCTAATAAGGATAGGATCTTTTTACTAACCACAAAGAGGGATATTTTGTTTGCCAAGGGGAACCTTGGATAAATACTAATAAGAAGGGATGTCCTTGTTGAGCTCATATGAAGGGCAAGCCTGTTTTTTATAACTGTTGTGTAGCCCTTCAGAGAATTTACTGGCCTGTGTTCATTAGTTAATATACATCAGGGGTGCCTGTGTGTGTGTGTGTGTGTGTGTGTGTGTGTGTAAAAAGACACAGGACTAAAAAGGACAATGAAGACTGGGATTGGGTAATATCATGGCATCTCTACTCACCCAAATCTTTGATCTAGTTTAAAGATGCTAGGGAGAAACGAGTTAAGAGGAGAACCAAGAGAGCTAAGCAGTTTTTCGACCTTTGCAGAGAATTGAGGCCACTTAAACATCTGGAAAACTAGCAGCCTTGGGAACAGTGAAAGGTAGCCCCTTCAGCACATACATTAGCAGTTTGATCTATACTATCAGAAAGGGCTGTGGCAAGGCTGCCTCAAGTAGAGGACATGGATAATGGAACACTCAAGTAGCACAGGAAGAACTGAGTTGAACTTGCCTGGGCAGTAGCACTGAAGGACCACCCTGTTTACAGCATCCCAGAAACACTTGTGGAAAGGCCTTAGAAAGGGGGCTGAGGTCCTCCTGATCAGATGAGTTCAGTATAAGCAGGCATTAAAGTGACCTAATTTGTCCTCACAGGATGATGGTGATGCCAGAGGACATTGGGGTACACTAGCTGTTTTGTTACTTTGGAGTTCCTGTTATTATGCAAACCTTTTTGAGTTTTTATAGTTGTATGCCACAACGATTTAGGGTGGAGTTAGTCCAGGGCAGTGCTGGCACCAATAAAGGGCTGTTTGTTGAAAGCCTGCTCATCATTTGCCTTTTTATTGCTACCAGAACAATAGCAACTAGAATCACTAAATCTAACACTTGAATAAAGGCTCTTCAGAGGGCTTAACAGTGGCAATTACTGAATGGTCCACACCAATGGTTCTTGGCAGGAAGTGAAGAACAAGAAGTAAAGAATTACTCCATGAAGTGAAAAATTGGGGAAGTGCTTCAAATAGAAAATATGTAAATTTACAAAATGGGAGGACCACCAGCACAAACAACTGTTCTCTTGAGAAATAAAAATCCAATAAATTTTGAGAATATACCCATCCTCTTTCAGGAGCACCCTATTCAAAATGTAAGGATAGACAAGGGGACGTTTATTTCCTTCCATTCCTTAAATTTGATGTTTCAGTTTTGATGATCACTATGCCAAAATTTTACCTAGAAGTGCTGCTCACATCCTGGCCATGTCATTTAATTAACAAAACTGAAATACTTAGCTTGACCATGAAATTGGGGTAACAAAAATGAGAAATGATTTTAAACAGTATTAAGCAAACTTCATGAAATGAATAATTTTTGCATGATGACTGGGTATTAAAAAGGATTAGAGAGAGAAAGAAAGGAAGAAAGTTGGAATTGCACAGGTCAGAGGGAACAGCTCAAAAGGTAAGGAGTACATACGGTGTTCCTAGTTGACAAATTGGACATAAATAAATCACTGGGACCAGATGGCATTCACTCAAAAGTTTTGAAGGAACTCAAGGATGAAATTGCGGAGCTGTTGGCCAAATGTGTAAACTGTTGTTGCAAACAGTCACCTTGTGAGAGTACTGGATGATTGCTGATGTGATTCCCATCCGTAAGCAGGACTCTAGAGAAAACCCTAGGAACAAGATGTAGCTCAGCAAGACTGGCTTTCCAGGTATAAAAAGATGAAAAGAATAATAAAACAGGGTCTGTGTCACTGAACACCTTTATGTAACTCCCTTACTGGGGTAAAAGCTGCATAGTTTTGGTAAAAAGAAATCATGCCACCAATATGGCATTGTTGAGTTCTAAGGTATTAAACAAAATTGTGTGGCCAAACTATAGACATAATTTACTTTTCTTTTTAAAGCACTTTGAAAAGATTTACTTAAAATTTCTCCTTAACAAAATATACCCGAGTTAGCATGAGGTTGCTGTCTGTCACACATAAAAATCTAACAATGATAGAAAACACAGAGTTTGGTTGAGTGTGCTGGCTCATGCCTACAATCCCAGCACTTTGGGAGGCTAGGCAGGAGGATCACTTGAGCCCAGGAGTTCAAGACCAGCCTGGGAAACATGGCAAGACCGCATCTCTACAAAATAAAAAAAAAATTAGCTGGGCATGGTGGTGAACACCTCAAGTCCCAGATACTTGGGAGGTTGAGGTGGGATGACTGATTGAGGCTGAGAGATTAAGGCTGCAGTGAGCTGTGACAGTGCCACAGCACTCCATCCTGGGTGACCAAGTGAGATCCTGGGCTCAAAATAACAAAAACATAAACAAAAATACCAAAGAACTCATAAGGAACATTTTCCTTGGTGTATCCTATAGAAGTTGTGAGATAGTCTTATTTTTGTACATTGATTTGCTTGGAAATTTAAAGTGGAAATTTTAAATTTATATATCCTCCTAATTTCTAGCCAACAAGGATCTATCAATCCAAAATAATAACAGTGGGAAATTTCAAAAGGATATTTTAGTAGAGAAAAATATGTTGGGCTAATTTAAATGTGTATTTCAACAGGAGACTTATAACTTGCCTCTCAAGCAGGTTCTGGTAGTCACTATAGTTTAAAGCTCTAACAGTACTGAGGATGTTGTTAGGGAGAATGCCTTCAACAAATCGGGAGCAGCTGCAGGGCACATGGCTTTGCATGCAGAATGGAGCAGGGATGAACCCACCTAGAGTGCCTATACCTCGTGCCAGCTACAGTACTTGTGTATCCTCATTCGTCACACTGACTGTAAAGTAGGTGATACTTTAAAACTTTGGATCCTATAATTAGCAATACCGCATTGTACACTTAAAAATTGTTATAATAGATCTCAGGTTAAGTGGTTTTACAATAATTAAAAAGGGGAATAGACTTGATGTTTTAGAAAATACATATTTCTACAAAACAGGCAAACACTTGTTATAAGTGTTTTTTTCATGACAACATAAATCTTGCCTTAGTTTCTTTTTATACATATCAATTGACCCACTATTTTCTCTCTCCTTAGGATAATTTTGCATTTTCTATTTCTAGAAGGTGAATGTAATGTGTAAAGGCAAAATAAAAACACTACTCATGACTGACATGCATTTTCTTCTGTTGCAGATATAAGAGAATAAATTGAAGAGAAATGAACTTTCTCAAAGTCATATTGTTTAGAGAGAGAAGAAATAAGATTAAAAACCAATGTCAGTTTGACACTAAATTCTGTGCTCTTGAAAGGTGGTCATTAATGTCTAATTATTTGATTTACATTTATTCCCATAAAAAAAGGTAGTCTTGCACAAAACAGACTCTGCTTTTCTGCTAGTATTGTTCCAGCCTTTACTACTCAGTTATCTTAGTCTCATACTTCTGCTCTCCCAAAGAATCATTAACCATTTCCCAGTTAAGCTGCCTTTAGGTCAATTCTAAGAGCTGAAAATTTAAATAAGTTCAACAAAGATATAAACAATTAGTTTTTCATCTATTGCTATTTATTAAAATAAATTAAAACTTTTTTTCTGTTTTGAATCAGAATGGAATTTCAGACAATGTTCATGATATGATTTGCCTGTGTCCCCACCCAAATCTCATCTTGAATTTTAACTCCCACAGTTCCCAAGTGTTGTAGGAGGAATTTGGTGGGATGTGATTGAATTATGGGGGCAGGTTTTTCCTGTGATCTTCTTGTGATAGCAAATGAGTCTCATGAAATCTGATGGCTTTAAAAAATAAGAGTTTGCCTGCACAAGCTCTCTCTGCCTGACACCATCTACATAAGATGTGACTTGCTCCTCCTTGCCTTCTGCCATGATTGTGAGGCTTCCCCAGCCACATTGAACTGTAAGTCCAATTAAACTTCTTTCTTTTGTAACTTGCCCAGTCTCAGGAATGATTCCTTAAAGGTTTTATCAGCAGCATGAAAACAGACTAATACAGTAAATTGGTACCGAGAGTGGGGTGTGGCTGAAAAGATAAGTGAAAATGTGGAAGCAACTTTGGAAGTGGATAACAGGCAGAGGTGGGAACAGTTTGGAAGATGACGACAGGAAGACAGAAGTCAGGAAAAGGTGGGAACGTTTGGAACTTCCTAGAGACTTGTTGAGTAGCTTTGACCAAAAGCCCAACAATGATAGAGACAATAAGGTCCAGGCTGAGGTGCTCTCAGATGGACATAAGGAACTTGTTGGGAAATAGAGTAAAGGTGACTCTTGTTATGTTTCAGCAAAGAGACTGCCAGCATTTTGGCCCTGTCCTAGAGATTTGTGGAGCTTTGAACTTGAGAGAGATGATTTAGGATATCTGACAGAAGATTTTTTTTTTTTTTTTTAGTATCATTTAGGCATTTATTATTGAAAAATTGAGAACATCTTTTTAAAGTTTTTATGAACCATGGATATCTTTAAGATAGCGGTTAGTACTCTGCTTTGTGGAGAAGAAATTTCTAAGCAGCAAAGCATTCAAGAGGTGACTTGGATGCTATTAAAAACATTCAGTTTTATAAGGGAAGCAGAGCATAAAGGTCAGAAAATTTGTAGCTGGACAATGTGATAGAAAAGAAAAACCCATTTTCTGAGGAGAAACTGAAGCCAGCTGCAGAAATTTGCATAAATAATTAGGAGCTGAATGTTAATTCCCAAGGCAACAGGGAAAATGTCTCCAGGGCCTATCAGAGGTCTTCACAGCAGCCCCTCCCATTACAGGCTTGGAGGCCTAGGAGAAAATGTTTTTGTGGGCCAGGCCCAGGGTCCCCATGCTGTTCAGTCTTGGGACTTGGTGCCCTGCATCCCAGCCATTCCAGCAGTGACTAAAAGGGGCCAAGGTACAGTTTAGGCTGTTGCCTAACTGGATGGAAGCCCCAAACCTTGGCAGCTTCCATGGGTTGTTGAGACTGCAGGTGCACAGAAGTCAAGAATTGAGGTTTGGGAACCTCTGCTGCCTAGATTTCAGAAGATATATAGAAACACGTGGATGCTCAGGTAGAAGTTTGCTGCAGGAGCAGGGTCCTCATGGAAAACCTCTGCTAGGGCAGTACAGAAGGGAAATGTGGGGTTGGAGCCCAGACAGACTCCCTACCAGGGCACCACCTAGTGGAGCAGTGAGAAAAGGGCCACTGTCCTCCAGAGTCCAGAATGGTAGATTCATGAGAGCTTGCACCATGCACCTGGAAAAGTTGCAGACACTCAACACCAGCTCGTGAAAGCAGCCAGGGGGGAGGCTGTACCCTGCAAAGCCACAGGGGTGGAGCTGCCCAAGACCATGGGAACCCACCTCTTGCATCAGTATAACCTGGAATGTGAGACATGGAGTCAAAAGAGATCATTTTGGGGCTTTAAGATTTGACTACCCTGCTGGAATTAGGACTTGCATGGGACCTGTAGCCTCTTTGTTTTGGTCAATTTCTCCCATTTGAAATGGGTGGATTTACCAAATGCCTGTATCCCCATTGTATCTAGGAAGTAATGTGCTTTTGATTTTATAGGCTTATAGGCAGAAGGGACTTGCCTTGTTTCAAATGAGACTTTGGACTGTGGACTTTTGAGTTAATGAGATAAGACTTTGGGGACCTGTTGGGAAGGCATGACTGGTTTTGAAATGTGAGAACATGAGATTTGGGAGGGGCCAGGGGCAGGAAGATATGGTTTGTCTGTGTCCCAACCCAAATCTCATCTTGAATTGTAACTCCTACAATTTCTATGTGTTGTGGGAGGAACCTGGTTGGAGGTAACTGAATTATGGGGGCAGGTCTTTCCTGTGCTGTTCTTGTGGCAGTAAATGAGTCTCATAAGATCTGATGGTTTTAAAAAATGGGAGTTTGCCTGCAAAAGCTCTCTCTTTGCCTGCTGCCATTCACGTAAGATGTGACTTGCTCCTCCTTGTCTTTCACCATGATTTTGAGGCGTCCCCAGCTACGTGAAAGTGTAAGTTCAGTTAAACTTCTTTCTTTTGTAAATTACTCAGTCTTGGGTATGTCTTTATCAGCAGCATGAAAACAGCGGGTTTAGTTCAAATTGAAAGATATGGAAATGTAAGCATAGAGAAAATGTGTTTGCTTGAGGTCACAGAGTTTACACATGGTAGAGTTGGAAATGGTCAGAGGAGCTAGACAGCTATGTACACTCACTGTGAGTCCTTTTCTACAGATTGGTCTGCTGATAGATAGAGTGAGACTCTGTAAGGCCTAGAAGAGATCAGCTGCTACAGAGATGAGAGGAATGGTGAAAACAAAGTCTGTATAGCGCTAGAAGATTCTGTAGTCCTAACTCAGTCAGAATGGAGAAACCTCACAAAGTTTCTTGGGCAATAAACATATCTGAGATGTCAGAAAGTCCGCAGCTTAGAAATAAGAATGATTCCTCAAAGTAAGAGGCACATCACTGGGTTAAGTTCAGTCAAAATAAACTGCCCTAGCAAATAAGTAATTCCAAATCTGACAGGGTCAGTAATCTGCTAGTAATTTAACTCCCTGCCAGAACAAACACAGCACTCTTTAAAGAAAAGTAATACAACAATTCACAGTATAATAAAAAAATTGAAAAAAAAACCACCTCAAAATGTGACCTGCAGTTAAAAAAAAAAATCAGTCAACTGAAATTAACACCAAGATGGCTAAATATTAGATTTAGCAGACGAAGACTTTAAAGTATCTTGAATACATTAAGGAAAGTATGGCCATAATGAATGAACAAATGAGGAACTGCAGAAGAGCAACAAATGTTGTAAAAAGGAACAAATGTAATTTCAGAACTAAAAAGTATAATATCCAAAATGAAAAATTCACGAAATGGAATTAGGTTGAAGATAGAATAAAAAAGGCCAATAAATGTATAGACAAATCAATAGGAAGCATCTTATTTCAATTACACAGAGAAAAACAATTTTAAGAAATGAACACACCTTCAATGATCTGTGAGAAAATATCAAGCAGTCTACCACACATGCAATTGAAGTTCCGGAAGGTGAGGAGAGAATGCTCCTAAACAATCCAAATTTGGTGAAAAACATACCTACGAGATCCAAAAGCTCATTGGACTCCAGGTAGGATAAATATAAAGAAAAACCTAAAGTAGGCACATGATGGTTGAACTAATGAAAAGCAAATAAAGCAGCCAGAGAAAAGCAACATATTATATACAAATAAAAACAAATGAATGACAGGGTTTATACGGATGCAGATCTAACACATATGACAACCATAGCACAAAAGATGTGTGGGTGACAAGCAGAACTCTACTGTTTCAATAATGTCCCATTTTACATGAAATAATACAACATTAACTCCAAATTATGCCAAGTTAAGGATGTATATTGTAATCTTTACAGCAACTACTAAAAACAAATGACAAAAGCCATAGCTAAAAATTCAATTGAAAGAGGAATTAAAATTCAAGAGAACAGGAATAGAGAAAAAGAGAAATAAAAAACTAATGGGGCAAATAGAAAGAATAACAAAATAATAGATCTAATTCCAATCACATCAGTAATTTTATGAAATGAAAATGGACTAAATATTTTAATTAAAAACCCATATTACCAGGCTGGATAAAAAGGCAATCCAATTACATGCTGACGGTGAGAGGCACACTTTACATGTAAACACAAAGGTGAACTAAAAGGGTAGAAAAAAGACAAGTCATGCAAACAGCAAAAGGAAGTCATATTGATATGAGACAAACTAGCCTTTAAGACAAGAAGTGCTCCTAGGGATAATGAGGAATACTTCATGATGATGAAAAGCTGAATTCATCACCATTATGCATTTGTTTATGTCTTATATCATGACTGCATGACCCAAAATGAACAGAATCAAAGTCAGAAATAGATAAATATATAATCATAGTGAAAGATTTTAATACCACTCTTTCAGTAACTGACAGAACAAAAAGACATATATATGTATATATGTGTCAGCCAGAATATGCATTTGAACAACATTAAATGAAAGGAAGCTTACATTTATTCTATTCTACTAAAATGTAATTTATATAAACTTCTAAATTATATCCTATTTCCAATCTGTCTATGTTAGTTGTATAATCATATCTGCAACATTTTTATACAACCTTTGATTAATGAGTACTGTATTTTGTGTTTGTCAGTGGTTCAAGATTCCTGACAAAGAATTATAAATTGGGCTGGGCTAGGCCAAAAGACAACTGTGAAGTAGGAAAAATCTGTCTCCACTCCATGGAAATTTATCCCATGCCATCTCCTATGAACTTCTACCCACAATCTAAATGTGTAAATGAGAAGTTATCACGGCCCTCCTTTCATTCCCAGAAAACAGGCATGCATTGTAACAGAGTCTTCTGTAATCATATTTAATGATTATTTAGTTATTTTACAAAACATGAAATCTAATAATGGGCATTTCAGTCCAGGAGAGAAAGGAGGACAAGTTTATGAAAGCCAGTGAGGTTGATATTGACATGGAGGGATTGGGAAGAGGGTAAGGATGGTAGAAGGAGGTGCCAGCAGGTCCTGGTACTCTCCTTAAACTATATATGCTTCTTTATAAATACAAGGCATTATTTGAAAACATGCTTTTAAAAAGGAATAAATGCAGGTAACATATAAAATTTGTTCAATACAAATGTTTATCTTGAAAATAAGAATCCTTGCTTATCTTTGTTCCGATTATGAACTGACTTTATTACTAAATATCTTGTTAGGATAATTTTAATGTCTTGGAGCTAGAAACTGAAGATAAAAATATTTAAAAATCAACACTTAATTTCCTTCACAAATTGGACTTTTCATGGCTTGTCAAAAAGTACATTTACAAAATTCATGCTAGAGTCCTCCTTCTTCAGGTTCTGCCCTCATCCCTGAGTACCTCCAAACACATGAAGCCCATTTAAGGTTGGTGCCTTTACTCGCTAACTCCCTGCAATGTCCAAGGACAGAGACCCTATAAAAAGCTTGACTCAGCCTCTCACCTTCTATTAGAATTACCTCTGGTTTCCAGCTTATTAGTTTCACATCTATATTTCTCTTCTCTCCATAGGCTCAACTGTAGGACAAAGACTCAGCAATGCTGTTGGTCGATGCCTTTCAGACTGCCAAGCTACTTTACAAGGGACTTTTGATTCAAGCTTCAGAGACACAGTAGCCTACCTAGCTCAGCTTCTGGACCTCCACATTTCTGGGACAGGGAAGAATACTCCTGTCTACACATTTACCATCTAGTATAATGGCAGATAAAATGCTGTGTTACCAACAAAAAGTTAGTGACTAAAGTACAGAAGCATTAGGGTAGCACTTCAAAGCACAGTGATTATCATAAAGTATCTAGAGACTGTGGTTCAAATGAAAGACATGAACTTTATTATTGGTTTCTATAATGAGTACAGGTGGGAGGCCACTCTGTTTCAAAATGTAAAATGGGAAAAGGTACTTCAAAAACCCCAAATGGCTGCAAAACTGTTTATATTAATAAGCACAATGCTTTTTATAACTGACCCAAACATCATCAAAACTCCCATCCCCTCCTCATTGTTTTCTCTGGCCTTTGATTGGTGCTGTGCCTGACACATTTTTCTTTTCTCCTTTTCCAATATACACTTTTAGCAGTGCCAAGCACTTGTGAGATGGCTTCCTGAGGTCAGAGGTAGGCTGAGGAGGGCTTAGTGGGCAGGAGTTTTAGAAGTGGGTAGGGGAGGTAGAATTTCTCTGCTGAAAACTCCTGTGGAAAAAAATGCATTTCTTTATTTTTTTTTTTTCCTATGAGAAGTGAATAAGATTGACAAAGGGATTAAACCTACAGCCTTGGCCTCATTAGCACCACACAATTTTAAAAAATAGAATAAATATGTACCTTTTTTTTAAATCATCTAACTTCTGCTATATTGCTATTTTCTTAGTAATTTAAGTATCATTATTCAAGACATTTTTCGAAAGGTGCAAAAAAGAAGCCTATTTCTTTTTAATAATGGTGACTATATCTAATAATATTTAATAATATAAAGAAAATATAATTTTATTTAGAAATAAGCAACTAGCTTTGTATAGCATTTCCTATACACCAGTGTTTGCGTTTTACTCATATCTATTTTGACCTCATGAGTACCCAAAGATGTAGGTATTATAAATATTCTCATTTTTTTAGATCAAGAAATCGAGGCATTGAAGGTTAAGTAATTTGCCCAAGGCCACATGGCTAGTATAGAGATGAAGTTGGGATCTGAATCAGGCATTTCAGATCCAGAATTCTTTTTCCTAATCACTGTGCTACATTGCCCTTCTTAAGGCATGATCTAGAGTGGCATTTCCCACACTTTAAAGTCTGCATGAATCATCTGGCTATCTTGTTAGAATGCAAATGCAGATTCCAATTCCGTATTCAGCATTCTGGGGTGAGGCCTGAGAGTCTGCATTTTTTTTCCCCATTTATTTATTTTATTGCATTTTAGGTTTTGGGGTACATGTGACGAACATGCAAAATTGTTGCATAGGTACACATGTGGCAGTGTGATTTGCTGCCTTCCTCCCCATCACCTACATCTGGCATTTCTCCCCTTGCTATCTCTCCCCAGCTCCCCACCCCCCACCGTCAACAGGTGGATAAATCCTTAAAGATGGGAAGAAACCAGCGCAAAAAGGATGAAAACACCCGAAACCAGAACACCTCTCCTCCTACAAGGGATCACAACTCCTCACCAGCAAGGGAACAAGGTTGGAGGGAGAACGAGTGTGATGAAATGACAGAATCAGACTTCAGAAGGTGGGTAGTAAGAAACTTCTGTGAACTTAAATAACATGTTCTAACCAAATGCAAAGAAACTAAGAAGCTTGAAAAAAGATTTGACGAAATGCTAACGAGAATGGACGAAATAGAAAGGAATATAAGTGAATTGATGGAGCTGAAAAACGCAACATGAGAACTTCACGAAGCATGCACAAGTATCAACAGCCGAATTGACCAAGCAGAAGAGAGGATATCAGAGGTCGAAGATCAACTCAATGAAATAAAACGGGAAGGCAAGACTGGAGAAAAAAGGGTAAAAAGGAATGAACAAAATCTCCAAGAAATGTGGGACTATGTGAAAAGACCTAATCTACGTTTGATAGGAGAGTCTGCATTTTTAACAAGTTCCCAGGTGATTCTGGTCTTTGAGCTACAATTTGAGAAAAATACTACAATGCTCAAGCTGTATCAGTCTGTTCTGGAAAAGGCTTTTTTAAAAATTTTAATAAGGGGGACTAGGATTGATGAGAGAGAAGAAATACTTAGGAATTAAAAACCTGCATGTAAATGTGCCTATATATTCTACAGCTAAAAAATTCTACAGAGGGTGGCTTTTATTTTAAGTAGGCTTAATACAATCATAAAATTACCTTAGATGTCTGAGTGCAGTTCTAATTTAAAAAGTTAAGTAGTATTCCAGGAAACTTATTAAAAATAGAGAAAAACACCCCTTCATTTCTGAGTATACTTAATTTTCAAGTTTTTAGATTTTAACTACAAAGCATTTCTCCTGATAATGAAATCAGAAGTTCATTACTTTCTCTCATATTTGATGAAAGTAATAGCATCGTTCAACACCCTTCAAACAGTTGTTAGAGGGGAAATCCCACAGATAAGGCTGGAAGTGGACAAAAAGGGAACTTGGCAACTTTCTGAGCACGTAGGAAGATGCCCCTAAAAGTGTTGTAATTTGTCTATTTCCTGAGATTCTCCCAAAGCAACCCTGATCCTTTAGCTCTTGAAAGCTTTAGGCCTTCAAGTTCCCTGTTAAAATACAAATAATGTGTTTACAGTTAACACCACACGGGGACGGCTTTCCAGCCAGGATCCCTAGTTGAGTCAGTTCTCTTAAGTCCAACAGGAGGAGTTACTAGCAAAAGGCAGAAATCCCTGAGCGAAAGTTCCATCAAGTTCAATGTGTCAGACTTACAGTTTTGTACAGGCTAGCCTGAGCATTTATTATTTAATTTACTTCCAAGAGTCAGGTATTATAGACTTACAGCTTCTGTATGAGCTGAATTGCCCCCTTGGAATCAGTGAAGTGCTGTGTGTGTGTGTGTGTGTGTGTGTGTGTGTATGTGTGTGTATTTTAAGCAAAAGAAAACACCTATTTGGTTTATGAATACCTTTATTACACTCCCTGCTGATTCAATGAACTTTTGATTCACATTCATGATTACTAACTTCATTTAAGGAAATGTGTGTGTGAGTGATTCAGTAATTATTTGAGACACTTGCAGATAGGAGGACTTTCAAAAGCTGACTAAAGGTGTCAAGGCAGATCAGTTTGTCCAATTTGTTTTGACTGACTTTAGATGCTAATATCTGCTAATTAGAGAGAGCAAGCAAAGCAATGGTTGGTAACTCACTTTTAAAATTCAGTATGATTATCCTCTGAAAGCAGACTGTTATTTCTCAAAGGGTAAGGGTAAACAGTTCTGACTACTTCTTGGGTATTCTATTTGCTGTGCAAATCACATTTAACAGTATTATATGTAGGTGTTTAATCAGAAGCTTATTCCAAAATTATTTATGCAACTGGTCAGTCAAAAGCAAGAGAAACACAGTCTTGAAAGCAAAGCAAAACAAAACAGAAAATGCAGATGGTAAATGGCAACGTTGACCCCAGATTCTACAGCATCTACCATTCCCATGACCCAGACAGTTTAAGCCTGTAGCCTAAATTTTGCTGTGACTTGAAACATTAAGTGTCTTAAAGTATGTTCTCATTACTTAAAGCCGATGAGTTGAGCGCATAAACTCACTTAAATTCTTAAGGAGACACAATCGGTAGTGTTCATTATTTTTTTTTTTTGGAAGGGGTCTTGTAAATAACACTAGGAGAAGAAAATAGATATGGGTGAAAGCTAAAATCCATAGAAAATGACCAAAGATTCCCTGAAATATAGTTTTGGCATCATGTAGATAAAATTTTTAGATAGTTAAGTGAACTCTCATATTTTCCACAGACTGTAGCCAATTTTCATGACCATCAAATAAGAATTATACCAAATCTTAAGCATTCAAATACTTACAGAAAAGCATAAGTGAAATAAAATTGATTTTTTAAAACCAGATAAGTTCTTCATACTACATGTGAGACAGGTTTACATATTAAATTATTAATTTATTAAATTAATTTTCTTATCTGACAGCAAATTTGGCTGAGTCCAGCTAGATATTCTGTACATTAGAAAACAGAACCCCCCCCCCCAAAAAAAAAAGTCAGGTAACTAGCTTTTCTTTTTGCCAAAAACAATTTATACTTGGCCTCACAAAAACAGAAGCATAATTTTGAAATGAGAGGATGTTATTAACTCCTCTGATAGTTAGATTGAAATAATTGCAAGGCTGTACAATTCAAATATTTTTCAGATTCTAATCCTAACCATGCTTAAACATGCAGTAAGAAAATGTACCACACATTTCTTATCTAGTCAGTGAAACCCAGGTTTTGTCATGATCAATATTCTCAGGAATATAAGTTATGTGTGATTTTTTTCAAATGTCCTAAGACATGCCTTTCTTTATTGTTGATTTGTGTAATAATTATGTCTTGTTGACTTCTTTTGAACTGAACATATTCATATTTTATATCTAATTAATAGATTTAATAATCAGTTACCTCTGGTACAACTACTGAGAATTCCTCAAATGATAAACAGAGTTAATGCCTAACTAGAAACAGTCTGCCAGATTTATGCCAATTGTTTCTTGTATCGTTTGCTGGTCTTCTATGAATATTTACTGTTTTTTTACCATATAGTTTAAAAATCATACAACAAAATGGACTGAAAACGTAGCTCACATTATTAAAAAAAGACTGAATAACTTAATATGCATATATAAAGCACTTATTTTCATTATCAATGGTATTAGCGATGAGGTTAAGTATAAATACAATGTGACACATATTTAATATCAGATGTTAAAAATCTCCTTTTAGTGAGAAATTTTAATACTTCCTCTAAGACTTCACCAACTATAACTAATTACGTAACAAAATAACCTGGGTTGGTGTTTCATTTGCTTGCAATTCCCATGTTTACTTTTTAAAGCAGTTGCTTCTAAACAGCACAAAAGTCCAAAGATAGAACGTGGTCAAAATAAGAATTGCTGTTATAAAGTCCAAAGCTTTTCTCTCTCACAAGACACTGAATAATCAATGTTTTCCCCTTGCCATTAAAATCACACATCTAAGAAATATCTATTTCCTTCTTTTCTCTTAATAACCCAATTTCAGCTTAACTGCCTAAGTGGTTTTAATGGATACATTTGGCATTGGACAGCTTTTGGGGAAATGAATGGCTATTAAGTGTGTTTACTACTCCTCACTTGTATAAAATATACCTTTCCAGCATTTAAGGACACCCTCTAATTGTTGTATTGCAGGATTTAGTGATTCAATCATTGTTCATCTTATTTATATTCTTCTTGGTTTCAAAGGTTTCAATTTGTTTTCTGTCAGCCTTCAAACTTCAGGACCAATCTTTCTATTGAAAAACCTTCCTATTTCTTTGTAATTTTAAATATTTCCTCCCCTGAATTTTCTCCATTTACATTCAATGTAGTAAAGGATGCCCCAATCAGAATGGCATAAACTGGTTTGTCTGAGTAACAGCATCTGATGGTTTTGCAGGGAAGTGTGTTTTCTGTTTTATTTTAAAATCTGGATGACATCAGCATTCATGGGTTCTCTCAGCTGCAGAGGCATCTGGCTCAAGGGCTAGTAGTGTAAGGTGCAGGAAAGTACAAAATACTATTTAAAGGGAAAGAAAAAAATTTATTCTGATTCTCTTTTCACCAGTTTTAGAGCCAGAATACAATTGATTTAGATTCTATGCACACATATTCTGACAATATAAAATGTGAGGATGTTTTTATATTTTAGGCTTCCAGAGGGCCAAATATAATACAAATACAATCCTTAGCTAATCACTGAATGATTAAATGGAGCATTGCCCCACAGTCTCATCTAGCCAAATACTATGGTCAAGTGATCACTATGCCATAGGAGGAAAATATATTTGGATAAAAATATTCCTCCACATTTTCTGTTCTCTTTTTGCTTCAGTTGATTTCACATGCTTTTTTTTTTTTTCAGATACAGAGTCGTAGATTAGACCATGCCACGACCAAAGCCTAAGTACTTAGCTTTTTAATGCTTGAGCAGATTTGGCTGAACCCAGGCAGATATTCTATGCATTGGTAGAAACAGTACTAGATGAGGACCATGCTATAGATAATCTCAATTAAACAAATTACAATGATTGTATAGAGAGGAGAACGTAGAAAATGGAATGGAAAGATCTTATGGAGGAAAAATATAATCATATATCCAAATGTAATGGTTACACAGAAGCCTTCAAGGGCATTAGGAAGTCAAAGTATGCATCTAGCTTTTGCAGAAGAGATGACAGACTGCTGGGATAACTTTCAACAGATAAAGAATGGACGGTAACAGGGTAGGTGGTTCACAGGCTTAGGCAGCTCCCCTTGGTGAGGGGAAAAGAAACACTTCAATTCCTCCCTCTTCTTCACACATGAAGGAACATTTCTCTAATTTCTTATGGAAAGAGAATAAAAGAGGAGAGAAGGACCAACAGGGGTGACTCTAACTTATTTTATCTCTTACATTATCTTTTTACCCTCATATAAAATGAGACAGTGGAATTTAGAGTGGGCCTTGAATGGGCTATTTTAGAAGAGCATCAAGAAAGACAGAAGGATGTAAAGGGTAAAATTGAAAATATTGGAGATATAGAAAAACTGGGGACATGAATCTAAGTACAGACATATCAACTTTATTGCAGATGGAAAAACAAAGGCAAGGAAAACAAGAAAAATAATCTTTGAAGCAAAATGAAAATGCAAGGCTGAAATCTGGCTGAAAACCCACTCCATCCTATGGGAGAGTTGCTGGCTGGCTGGCTATTATGTCGCTAATTCCCTCAGGGCCCACTGCCTCCTATCTCCCTAGATGGACATGAGAAAGACCTAAACTCAATCCCTAAGTGCCTCATGAGTTTAAGAGCTTGGATTCTGAAGTCCCTCTTGGGTTTTCATCCCAGATCTGCCACTTTGACACCTGTGTCATCTTGGACAATTGATGTAACTTTTCTGTGCTTCAGTGTCCTGATCTACAAATGGGGGTAATCTAAAGCACTTAGCACTTAGGGACAATTGGGAGAATTAAAAAGAGATAATGTGTTAAGAAGGCCTAGCACAGGTTCTGGCTTATAATAAATGTTCAGTAAATGCCAGTTAGTATTATTATGCTCTTCATTTAACAGATATACTTTAAGAAGAGTTGCTCTCCCCCACACCTTGAAATTGGCGGCATAGACACTTGGTCAGAAATTCAAGTTGTTAACCTCACTCTTCCTTCCTGTGAAGGACACTGCCTTCCTTTATAGAGGACCAAATGAATTTCAGCTGTGCCTGCTTCTCACCAGTGGACAGCTCTTTGCCAGTTTCCCCAAGATTTCCTTTTAGTCATCTCCAGCTGAACCTACCCTGGTACATTCTGTGCTACTTTTAAAACTCCATAAGCCAAGAAAATAAAAAATACACAAGTGGGCTCACAAGCTGAGAACTGCAAGCAGAAGTGACTGGAAACCACATGCCTGCAGGCACTAATGCTGCAAATACCACCTTGCTCTAAAGTTGTGCCTGAGGTCACAGAGACTCCCAAGAACGGCGCCTGTTGCAGCCACGAAGCTCCCAGCACTCACATTCATTCCTGGATACATTAGTTACATTTGCTTCAACCCGCGGACTGAAAATCTGGAGTCCAGAAAACAGTTCCTTGCTAAAGGCAAAATAAACAGATTTCTATTGGAAAGGGGACTTTTTCCTGAATCTCTCTGCTATCCCTTGCCTAAAAACACATCCAAGTTGGTAGGTACTACAGAAAGATGACAATGTACTTTCCTTAAGGGTTTTGCACATTCTCAAAGCAGAGGACAAGGCAAATGGGAAACCAGGAAATGCCATTTTGAACAAGGTCCTTCGCACAAGCAGGTACCTGGAGATTTTTCAAGGAAAGGTCTGGGGGTGAGTTCATCAGTCTCATACCCCAGAAGTTTCTTGTTTTTGAAAAGGTACAGGTAAAGAAGTTGGCTCATAATCATGTTTATGTTTATACAAAGGGTCAAACTGGTCAAGGGGCTGCATTTGCTTAATAAGCCCACTCAGGGCTGGAGAGGAAGACACTGCTTTAGAAATGAATCCTTTTTTTTTTTTTTTTATAGGTTCCTGCCAGTGAGACAATAGTAACCCAATTAAACAATTCCTGAGAAAGCCAAGAGCAATGAAGTGAAAACCAATGAGGTGAAAGCCACTTGGATCATTCAGGGAAGAGGCTGCCAAATCAGACATAGAGGGCCCTGAAGAGAAGAAATTTTAATGAGGAGAAAGTCCTTGCAACAGACCTCTGTCCTCAACTCTCGATTCTATCTGGAACCATTATTAGACAAGTGGTCAGAGAAGTTTACGCATTTGAAGAGTTTGTGGCTTCTCACCTGGGAACACACACCAAATTTTCATGCTTATTGTTAAGAACAAATAAATTTAAAAAACCCTAAACAACCCAGAAAAGTTTCCTGCCTATTCCACTTTATATGATTTCATCATTAGCTTTTACTCTTTGGTTTTTCCTGGTTGATCCCATCTGGCAGCACAGGTTGCTCATTACAATTGCCCTTTCAGACTTCTCCACTCACATCCCCTCTCAATAGGCAACACCTCTGTGTGAGCCTAAGACGTTCTCCTGATCTAATAAGGCTCATACCTCCCAGCTGCATCCCCAAGCTGGCCAGTCCTCAGAAGCCAACAGGTAACTTTCAAAGCCCAGATCCAGATAGCCTGTTTTTAGATATGTATGGGTCCTGGGTAGTTAGGCTAATGCATTGGAGGGGGATGGAAATGGCATTTAGGAAGCAAATATGGCTGGGCCTGGTGGCTCACGCCTGTAATCCCAACACTTTGGGAGGCCNTGGATCACGAGGTCAAGAGATCGAGACCATCCTGGTCAACACGGTGAAACCCCGTCTCTACTAAAAATACAAAAAATTAGCTGGGCGTGGTGGTGGGCACCTGTAGTCCCAGCTACTCGGAAGGCTGAGACAGGAGAATTGCTTGAACCAGGGAGGCAGAGGTTGCAATGAGCCAAGATCACACCACTGCACTCTAGCCTGGGTGACAGAGCAAGATTTCAACTCAAAAAAAGGCACCAGCTAGGATTGTGGGGTGGCAGGGGCATGCAAAGATGCCAGCAGTACTCCCTAAGGCTGATCTATACCAAATGCACAGCAGAGTCAGAGTGATGACATGGGATTACTTGAGAAAGATTTAGACTGAGGTGCAGGAGCCTGGAGGATGCAGGAATATTTCCTATCATGATGGAAATCATACTTCTTGCTCCTGTTAGTGACAGGAATGGTATTGCTCTGTGCCAGTGAGAACATTCGGGTGCTCCTGGTGGGTCGGGCAATCCACCAAGCATCATGGCTGCCATTCACAGCTTCTTCCAAATTGCATCTATAGCACCTCAAGAGACAAGGCAGGTCGGTCACGCGTGAGCAGGAGCTCTTTTCAACATACAAGGTCTTGTCCTTTCTACTTCCTACTAATTGCCTCATAAAAACATTTTGGAATTTGGGGAAGAAGTCCTACAAAAAGAATTTGTATTTGCAACATTTTCTTCACTGAGGGCATAACAGATTCTGAACAGAAAGCAGTGGTACAGAGCAGGGCAATGTCTGCTTACCAGAAAAGACTCAGTTTGAAAATAAAATTTTGCTTCCACTCACAATGCAGGAAATGAACCCTGTTATTTCATTCACCTTTTGATCCAGCCTCTGTGCCCACATCTTGACAGCAGATGGGGGTCCTGGGTATATGAAGAGATAATACCAGCATCAAGACAGCAACGCTGGAGACAATTGCATCAGGGTAAACTGTCCTATAAGACATGACTAGAACACTAAGAACAGATTTTAAGAAGATAACACGACACGACCACTGAGTGTTCTCTTAGCATTTGTTTTACATTCCCAAGTGACATATCATGGTCCATAGCACTTAACTGTGAAGTTAAGAAAGGGGCAGTTATGAAAGTTTATAATTTGATATATAGGTAGAAAATAATTTTCCAATTATGACCTTTAGAATATAAATATAAACTTTATCTTCCCTTATTATTGACTGTATCTAACGAAAATTCTTGCCCATAATTCCTGAGAAGTTTCAGAATGTCAAATGAAGTAATAAAATGTCAAAAATCACTCAGGAGCAGCATCAAAACTAACAGTTTGTTATTAGTTGCTGTTTATGTCACATGTTATGATACTTTGTTCCCTTCATCCTTCGTGACAGCGTACACATGGTGCTACCCGACAGGAGGAAAGGAATCAACTGATGAAAATAAAGCAAACAGATACCACTGAAACATTTTTGAGACTCTGAAGTGTAATATTATCTTCTGTATTCTGATAAACTCCATACTATCAAACTTCTCCACTCACAGACTTTTCCTAAAAGCTTAGCCACACAAAAGTGAATTCATGTCATAAGCACAAAAAAAATCCTGAGCCCATTAGTCTCCTTGGGATATGAATTTTTTAAAAACTTAACATGTGAATTCTTTTTTTGGTGATTAGTTTGTGTGTTTATGCACTCTACGTCACCTCCAAAATCCACCTCTAGAACTTCAACATATGAATCTGATATGAGTTCCCTGGCTAAGTCACAACATCTGCAAGGACATTTAACCAAAACACTTCACCACAATACAGGCAGAAACCAGCTCTGACATTCAGCATGTGCATGCTGCAGTTCCTTTACAAGCATGCTGTTTTACGGTGGAGATGTTAGAAGCAGGGCCAAAGTCATGAAAAATCCGTCGCTGTCCTCTCAGTGACTCTGTACTCCCTCCAAACCTGGGTTTTGTCTTTAATTTCTCTTTAACGAACACAGCCAAGGAGCAGCTGGTACTGTTTACTTGCTTGCTGCACCTGTAGTTCTGCTTTGCAAGGCACAGAAATGGATTTTCTCTACAAAACATGAATTTCTAGAGCCTGGAGTTTGCCCCATCATTCATGGGTGCACAATACATCAAGAGCAGGAAATGGGAAAATCGTATCATTAACGGGCTGTTAAGGCTCTTCTGTTTTGCTTGCCTTTAAAATTAATCTCTTCCTGCTCACCACTCAGTGATGAAAACATCTTCCTCTGAAGATGAATTAACTGCAAGTGCATCAAGACATCTGAGGTTTATAATGTAACTACCTTGAGCTCCGTCTCCCCATGAACCTGAAGAGTAGCTGGGGGCCCACAGTGCCTTCTAGGTTACCCACTTTATGTCTGAAAGGATTTCAGAGTCTGCCATTCCAAACACCCACATGCAACTGGAAGCAGTTTGACCATTAGCACTGAGTTAAAGAACAGTGTTTGTGGAATTTTCAATTCTTTGGATGTGCCCTCTTAATTTTAGAAGCTGAAGCTTGAATGTTGCCTGAGTCAGTTGCTGTTTCAACAATCATTTATTGAGAACTCAGGTTCTTCGATTCTGAGGTCTGTGGAAGCAGGAATGCTCCCTGTTTTCAAGGAATTTTATAATCAAGCTATGAGGACAAAAGATGGTGCCCAGAGTAATTACTGTGCCTAACTGTGTAAATAGTAATTTTACATGCAGTAGGATTTGAGGGATAAGATAAATGTGACAAAATAGTTGGAAAAGCCTTGATATAAGAAGTGGGTCAGGCTTTTGTATGACAGGATTTGGAAAGGTGCAGAGTAAGATGTAGGACCTTTGAGGAGGCATCACAGCAACAGTGAAGTCATGGAGGGTCCCACAGCACACCACACATCACCAGGCAATACTAGGCACTGATATTTACCTACTGAAGCGAGCTAAAATCGAAGCACACTTTATGGCTATATCCTTGTTTTCTGGCTTCTGAAATGTAACCTCCAATTCTGCCTATTTTAGAACTCTATTTCTCACTGCTTATTAAGATATTTTCACCTGTGCTGACATTCCCTAAACTCACTATGAGCAGGATAAATGTATCATTTTTTCTTTCTGAGCGCCTTCTTGAGGTTTTCTCTCATTGGTTTTGACATTAGTATTCTCCAGTGTCATAATCTCTAGGGCTGCTTGGTCCAATAATGGGAGCCACCTGCTGCATGTGGCTAGTGAGCACTTAAAATGTGTCTAGTGCCGCAAGAGAGTATTTTGGCTATACTGGACTAAATAAAGATTATTAATTTAACCTGTTTTATCTTTTTTTCTAGAAAACTTAAAGTTATATATAAATATAATGGCTCTCGTTATATTTAGTCATATTTAAATATAAATATGTTTACATTTAAAGTTATATTTAAATATAATGGCTCCCATTATATTTCTATCAGACAGCCCTGCCATGGGATCCAACTATCTGTATCCATACCTAGATAAAGCTAAGGCTTGATCATGTAATTTCTTTCTTCTTCCTCCTATAATCCATGCATGCATTCGTTTATTCATGTAAGGTAGGTGCTTTCATTTTCCACATTTTACAAACAAGAAAACCGAAGTGAATAGAGGTCATGTGGCTAGTAAAGTGTGGTGTAGGATTTGAACTCGGGCAATCTGTCTGACACACACCCACATGTCACACTGTAGTAATTCCTATGAGAAACCATGAGAGTCTGGGCTAAATGAAAGGTGGTGGGTTAGAAAAGAAGGGATGAACTGAAGAGACATAATGAAGGGAAAATTAACACACCCCAATGACCAGTTTGCTATATGGAATAAGGACAAAGAAAACAGACTTAACTCCTAGCTTCTTGGCTAGGGAACAGGTATCAACAAACGAATACATAAAAACATATAAAAGTATATGTAGAAGGAGAAAGATGAAGTTGACAGTCAAATTTAAAGTACCTGAGAGAGGCTGGGTATGGTGGCTCCTACCAGTAATCCCAGCACTTTAGGAGGCTCAGGAGGGCATATCACTTGAGGTCAGGAGTTTGAGATCAGCCTGGCCAACACAGTGAAACCCCACCTCTACTAAAAATTAGCCAGGCATGGTGGCAGGCACCTGAAGGCCCAGCCATTCGGGAGGCTGAGGTGGAAGAATTGCTTGAACCCCAGAGGTTGAGACTACAGTGAGCTGAGATTGCACCACTGCACTCCAGCCTGGGCAACAGAGTGAGACTCCATCTCAATAAGTAAATAAAATAAAGTACCTGGGAGAAGTCCAAGTGGAAATGTCCAGCACGCAGCTGGATACATCAATGTGGGACTTGAGGGAAATATTTCTGTTGCATATATCAATTCTTACTGGTTAGTCCTTCTCCCCCTGGTAATTTCAAATTATAATTCATGGTATAATGAAACATAGTTCCTGACTTGAACATTCAAGATCCTGCACAATTTGGTCTCAATCTGCCTTCTAAGTTTTCTACTTTTTTGCTTAACACACACTTTGCTCCAACCAAATTGGATTACATAAGCAAGCTTGATATTAGTTGCATTCTCTATACACTTGAAGATTGAGGTAAAAGGGATCTAACCTACCATGCCACAAAATGTGGAATCTACAGCTTTCTCTAAGATTTATAGAAATTTGCGGGGTAAGGCAGAGAAAAGGATATTATCAAAATAACTTCAATCATTAAACACTTCCAATTTCCATAGATATAAACACACACACACACACACACACACACACACACACACACACACACACTCTGCCAGCAATTAACAGATGGCAATAGCAATTACTTGTGTGGAGTCACTTTGGATTTATGTACAGTTAGGGATTTTGGTTACCTAAGCTGTTTGAAACTAGAGAAGCATCTGTGATTAGTTTACAGCTCCACATACCTTCCTGTTAACGTGGTCTCTCTATTACAATTAGTCATTGAATTCAGTTCTCTTTCTCAATTTTAAGGAAAAGAAAAAGAAATTACAAAACTCAAACCAAACCAAAACAAAAATAGCATGACCAAAACATCCCACCGACACAAGACACTTAGTAGAGGAAATGAAATACAGAGGTCTGGGGAAAAGGAAGTACTCACAGTATAAGAATGAAATAATTAACATTTCAGGTTAGATATGCCTGTTGCAGAATGTCTCTCAGTTTTAGCTTTAGCCTCACATCTTTTTCATACCCTCTCTCTTTTCCTCTCTCATCCTCTTAGTAGGAAATCCCAAACCTCCCATTTCCTTCACCAAAGTAATTCAGCTCTCTCCAGCTCCTAGCCCAACTGCAGTTTTAGGGTCCCCTCTGCATACCCCTGCTCATCCAGAGCCTCAGCAAAATAAAAGGGATTCTCCTTTAAGAAGGCAAGTATGACTTATGAGCCTTCACTACACAAATCCTTCTTCCAAAGTCTTTGCTTACCCTCTGTTTTTTGGTCAATTCAGTTCAAGGAAGCAGGACTCCATTTCACCTTCTCCACCTGAACATATTCTCCTCCTAGACAGCTCTTAAACTGCTACTGAAACCTCCACTCTTCTTCGTGATGGAGTTATTGTGCATTTCTTTCACATACTTCCTATTTGATTGAAAATCATTTGATGATAGGTTCTTGGTACAAATTGGTTAAGCTGATCTCCAAGTCTGTACACATGGAAAGAAAGAAAATGCTGATATATACTTCTTTTATTTCATTTTGGGTAAATCTGCAAGGTGATCACTAGAATGACCTTCTTTGGAGATGAAAATGGTAAATCAATAATTCTGGAAGTATATATCTGAAATCCTATCTATGACCCATCTATGCCTCATAAGTGGATTTCAGATTTGCATGGGAAACAGATTGTACTTTGCTGCTGCATTTACCCAGTGGATTTGCTAATAATTTAGGAAGTTTGGCAAATATGATGCAGTGTAACTTGTAATATTTATTTGTCTCGGCTGTGATTTTAATCCCCTAAATAACAAGCTCAGACAACATATTATTAATATGCTTTGCGCTATTTATCAATATTTACTTAGATTTATCTTGGAAACAAATCCAAATGGGGGCTATTTAACATAACTGAGCATTAAAACTATTTGATTTGGTGTTCACTGTTCTTGAACATACATATTAAATAAACAGAACAGTTATTGATGCAAACCTGTTTGTTCCTGTCTATAACACAAGATTAGAAAAGGCAGTTTCCTCATTCAGAAAAATGTAAGTTAGTTAAAATACCATTTGTTTTCTTTCTTTTATGTGAAAGTGCATTTTAAACAATCCAGATAGATACCAAATGGCCTGTCAGTTAACTTGATACTAAAGAACTAGTAAGCATGTGGCCCTGTGTCTCCCTTCTTGTTGACAAATACTATTTCTGTCTGGACTTTGAAAACTACTAAGGAGAGCCATATTGATGAAAACATATTTCATTGATTAAGAATTTGAGCTCTGTAAAAATGTGTTTGGGTGAAACATTTTTGATTGTTTCAAAATCTCTGTGGGCTTATTATGACATGAAGAAAGAGCGCAAGGTAGTGATGATTTATACTTGGCAATAATAGACTGGGGACTTGTACTGGAGAAGTGGGGTACTGTCTTGGACCTAACATAGTGGTAGCAAGTGGTGTTTGAAATTCAAAACCCACTTCCGGGTTAGGTACACTTGGTCATCCTTCCTTCTCACCTACAAAGTAGCACAAGCTCAGAGCCTAATCTTTTCAGTTCATGATGCTAACCCCAGGCTCTAAAAATGTACCTGAAATATAGTAAGCCACCCATAGCATTTTCTAAATGGATAAAATCTAACTGACTCATTCTATTATTTTTTGATTATTGCTCTGTTATAACATGTAACTAATCCTGTATTAATAAAGCCATTTTTGTATTTTTTCTCTTTTTTAAATGAAAATCACTAGATATCTTCTGATCTCTAATCATCATAAAAACCCCATGAAGACTTATCCAATAATTTTCTTCCCATCTATGTCTTCGACTAATCTGTACATCAGACTATGCAGTCAAGAATTATCTAAGTTAGTGTGAATTGACTCTGGAATACAGACATCAAAGATGTCTCAAAGTTAGACTCTGGGCCTTCAGTTTGACCAGAGGAAGAACATGGCCTGCCATTCCTCTCTTTTCTTAGGAAGTGATATATATATACATAAAGAAGTGGTAGTTGTGGGAAGAGAAGACTGTTCAGAGATTTTCTTTATTTTCATATAACTCCATTGAATGGAGATGCTATTTACTTGTGCGCCACGAGAGTGTAGATTCTCACATGTTTTTACTAAGGCCATTTTGTGAAATGAAAAAGAAATGGCCCCACTTATTACTGCAGCTCCTACCTACCTGGTGTATGTCACATTTCAAATCTCTGTCCAGGGTTGAGCTTTAGTCAGAACACTGAATTGGAATCATCAGTCAACTGAGGTAATGCGCAAAAGTCAGTTTACAAATTTAGTAATCATAAACAACTCATTTAGTTGGCTTATGTAAACAGCTTTAAATCAAGTTGACCCTCAGTATTAACCATCACAAATCATAAGTGAAAACTAAAACTCATGGAATAGAGAGCCACCCAGAACAGTGAAAAAGGGCTTCCAATCTTAGATCCATTTTCGTCCATCAACAGGACCCTCACAATTCATTAATGGGCTTTAGGTCATTTTAACACTCTCTGCTCAACAGGTGAAAGAAACCCACATACCCAGCAATCTTTTTTTGTTGTTCTGGCTGGGAAGGGAAAGAAGTAGTGACATATGTTAATTGCATTTCTCACGAAGAATAAATGCTTCATTGGCCTAGTATTTAGATTTATCAAAAAACTGATTATTATTTTACTGGAGATCTAGTGGCCACTTCAAATAAATGCTAGCTAAGTGAGGAATAAAAAATTGTTTCATAATATGATCCCGATGCAGCTTACTTTATATTAAGTGCCTATCTCTTGAAATTTTAACTTTGAACTTTCTACCTTTCTATTTTTCTTCTCTCCCTCAATTTATACATGTGTGTGTATGTATGTATGTGTATATACTATAAATTTATTTGTACATAAATACATGTACAAATAACTATATTTGTATAATGTATATATACTTTTTAAATTCTATATTTATATATGTATATGTATTTATTTGTATACACAAACATATATACATTATACATTGTATAACTATATAAATTTATATATTTATTTGTACACACAAATATATAAATTTATATATTTATATAATGTATACATGTAAATATACATTTGTATATACGTATATAAAAATAAGTATATATATGTAGATATAGCACATATAATACTGTACATTAAACTCTTTCTCTATTCGAATTCCCGTCTTGATAAATTGGCTCTCTCTGAGCAGGGGCAAGAATAACTCCTTGGATGGTTACATGGCTTCCCAGTGCTTTTAGGAAAATGTCTACGTTCCTTAATGTGTTTTAAAGGCCCTGAGTGGTCTGACCTAATAGCTCTAGCTTCCACTTTGGTCATGTCCAGTGAATGATCTAGGCATACTGAATCTCTTTCAGTGCCTTGCAAGCAGATTATTATCCAACTATTTGCCCTCCTTAACCAGAATTTTTGTTTGATTTTTAAAAATTTTAAATTATTAGGAGTTATTCTGTTTATATGCTGTTTTTTACCACAATTCACACAATGTTGAAATTAATCAGTGATCACAACTATGGATTGTCTATCCTGAATTCTTTATACTGATTCATCTTTTGGCTGCCTGGATTGTAAAATTCAGAAAGATGATAAAAAAAGTATCTACGTGCTGTATACTTGCTTGAGAGTGTCTGCTGGTTGATATATATTCTCCATATATCCTTGCAAAATAATTTGGATGAATATAAAATTATTGGGTCAAATTTACTTTACCATAAACTTTAGTAGACATTATTCTATGGTCCAATATTGAGTGTTGCTACTACGAAATTTAGATTCTTCAAAAAACTGATTGGTATTACTGTACTGGAGAGCTAGTTTCTGCTTCAGATAAATGCTAAGTGAGGAATAAAAATTTGTTTCATGATATGATCCTGATGCAGTTTACTTTATACTAAGTGCCTATCTCTTGAAATTTTAACTTTGAACTTTCTACCGTTGTATTCTCTTGGCATTTATTCCTCATATACGCATTGCCTTTTATAACCTGAGATGCATATATAATTCCATATTCTGGAAAATTATAATGATTTACTGGGATTCACCTTAATGTTTATTATTTTATATCAGATTTTCTGACATCCATCTCTTTACCTGTAAGCTTAAATGTGACAATTTCAGGAAATTTTTCTTCTATTTCATTTACTAATGCATTTTCTTCCTTGAAAACATCAATTATACATGTGTGAGATATATCTTGTCACTAATATGTATCCTTTTAATATATTTTTCTTTTTTCTTTTTTATATTTCTTTCATATATTTGTTCCCTCAGGCCTATATTGTCTTTATTTTTAAAAATATTTTTAATGCCACTTTTATTGCCTTTAATATTGCTTTTAGATTGTTAGTGCTTTTTCCTCTTCTTTCTTTTCCAGGCTCTCCCAGTTTCTATTTTATGTTTCTTTTGTCTTATAATTTCTACTTTAAAATCTAATAGGTACTTAAAAATTTTTTTTAAAGAAATTATGTTTCTCTGAATTTTTGAAGCTGAAATATTGTATGTTTAACTTATTTTTTATGATGGTACTTTTCTCCTTCACATGTATTTATTTATGGCAATTTTTAATGAGATACAAGGAAGGAGAGTGTAATAAAAATGTTTTTATTCTGTCATGCTTCAGTAGATGTTCTCAAGACTTAATTTTTAAAATTTTTAAGTTTTCTGTGAGGGAAGTGATCAACTTAAAGTAGCCTAAATATGATGTTGGACTTTCAATGGTAATCAACAGATAATGGAAGGATATATAAAAATGAGAGCGAGAGAGAGAATGAGAATGAGAATGAGAGAGAGAGAGAGAGAGAGAGAGAAAGATCTGAATTGATTAAAATTTCACTAGTTTCTCATAAAAAGGACCTTACCATAAATACTACTGATGCAAATAGTTATGAGTTACTTCAACAGCAAAATGGGTACATCATCAGGTAACCTTTTTGTTGTCTTCATAAAGTATCAATTAAAGGACCTCTACCACATTTTGTTAATGGTAGAAAGCTATGCTGTGGGTCCCTTGGGTCCTCTGCAGTCAAGTTCTGATGTCAAAGCGGGCAAACCAGAGAAGCAGCACTCTTTGCAGAATGTCATTTTAAAAAGGTTCATTATATACTCGCATATTAACTAAAATGCTAACTTGTTCATAGTTTTTCCAAGGTTTTGCTCTTCAAATGAAGCTCCAGCAGTTTCATCTTATTTTAGGCATTCCAATTATGTTCATAAGCATGAAATAACCAGGCTACAACCATATATCAGCAGAAGAGTTACTAAGCCCATCTAAGTTGTGACTATTATACTTAACTTCAGGTCAAACCAATCAACTGTGGCCCATTTATAGGCAGTTTCTCAGAAGGATCAGTCATTTTGATTATTCTATTCAAATGATGGTTCATCAGTTACAACAAATTCTTCATCAGAATGATTTTGGGAAGATTGCAGCACTACCCAGGGAGAGACTATCTGTATATTCAAATATAGGGTAAGATTTGGTATTAATAATACTGACACATGTTATCTATGAGCAGTGCAGCTAGGGAAATGGATTTGTTTTTATTTAGAGACTTTTCAAAAAAAACTGACACACACTAATTCTAAATATTTATGGAGTACAGGGCAATGTTTTGATACATGTATGCATTGTATAAAAACTAAATCTGGCATTTGGCATATTCATCACCTCATAAATTTACCATTTTTTTTTGTAGTGGCAGCCTTCAAAATCTTCTATCTTTTTTGAAATACACAATGCAGTATTGTTAACCATAGTTACCCACTGTGCAATAGACAAACTTATTCCTCTTATCTGCAACTTTGTATTTGGTAATCAATCTTTCTCTCCACACCTCTCTGTACCCCTCCCAGGCAATTGATAACCACTATTCTTTCCTCAACTTTTATGAGATCAACTTCTTTAGATTCTACATATAAGTGAGATCACACAGGTTATGTGTCTTTTTGTGCCTGGTTTATTTCATTTAATGTAATACCCTCCAGTTCATCCATGTTGCTGCAAATGACAGGACTTCCTTCTATTTGAGGACTGAATAGATTCCATTGTGTATATATATCACATTTTATCTACCCATTCACTGATGTACCCTTAGGTTGATTCCATATCTCCAATATTACCTACTGTGAAGAGTGCTGTAACAAACATGGAAGTGTAAATTTTTTTTTGACATATACATATACATCCTCATATACACATTGCCTTTTATAACCTGAGATACATATTTATACATGAAATGAAACAGGATTTCATTTCCTTTGAGTATATACCCAGTAGTCAGACTGCTGGATCATATGGTAGTCCTATTTTTAATTTTCTGAGTAACTTCCATACTATTTTCCATAATGGGTATACTAATTTACATTCACATAAACAGTGTAAAGTTCCTCTTTCTCCATACCCACACCAGCAATGAGGGGCCTCACCAGAAAAAACTGATTTATTCACAGGCATCTGGAAAGGAGCTACTCTGAGCAAGAAGGTACTAAATCTGAACTTGGTATGCCACTCCAAATCCCATGGCCAATACTTCTATCATTCAGACCTGCATTCAAATAGGTCATGAGATAATCGAACTTACTTTTTAAAAACAAGGTGCCATTTCAAAAAATTATCTTAAGACAAAAACTGGATCCTCAAAATGAGACCTTCTCATGCTAGCCACATTCTCCATATTTTATACAATAATTTAAATGTTTGTATGCATATATATTTTTGTGTAGGCTTATGTGTACACTAAAACATACACAGGCACCCTTACCCACCTCTGCTAGAAAACTATTGTGTGTATCATTAAAACTCAGCATGAAACAATTAGGACAGGTAACTAAAGACAAACTTTATCAAGGACTGAATGACCCATAGAGAAGTAACACACAGTGTCTTGTAGAGTGAAATCTTTTACCTTGCCAGACAGCATGGGTGATTCAGTAGGTAAAGAAGTGGGTCAAAGGGCATCTGATCAGGCTTAAAAACAGTCACTCAATCTGGTGGTTACCAGGAGATATTAGACATAAACATTGTTATCTCTCAACCCTTTGCTCAGCTCTGCGACATCGTTCTGCTTTCCTGGTGCCCCTTCCCATCACTGTCATTGGCACCTTGCTTTCATGGCTAACCTGATAAGAGCTATGGAGACATGTGTAGGTCCCTGAGCACCAGCAGCTGTTGAAACGTGTGAGAGGAGTGAGTTAGAAGAGAGACTGAATGTTTGAGCCCAGAAGAACAGTATTTCTTGAATTTTGGTCATTAATACACTACTGTCAGGATTTTTTTTCACATCTGCATGCCATCTGCACTATTGTTTACTTAATATTTTTCTTTGAATTGATGCACAATTAAGCTTACAAAATGTAACAGGAAACTTTGTACTATTCCATGAAACAGTATGTCTCAATAGAAAGGGCAAACAACAATAAATATAAATATGATGGAAATAAAACAATTTGACTCAATTTTGACTAAATACCATTGTTTTCAGAAGTTCTAAGCAGGATCTTGCTCCATTAGTTTAATTCCTGCCTGTGGCTTGAAGTGTTCCAATATTAAATATTGATTTTGTATAGAATAAGTACCTAGTTTTGTGGCCTTCCTGTTCTTCCTATCTGAATGAGCGTGACTTCAAAATTTTTTTGAGGAGCTTACTGTCCTAAAACGCTTACTTCCTAATAATTACAATGAGGGGGCTCGTTTGCTAAATACGAAAATTGCTAAGAGTTTAAAAGGTGGTATAGACATTACTGCTTAACTGAGACTTTCAGACCTGAAGTTTGGGATAACCAAGTAACCAGAAGAGAACTAAAAGTAACTTTCTCACTTGTGATCTTATTTAATCTAAAGCTGCAGCTTCTTTGCACTTTAAATCATCCCTCACAGTACATTCTCCAGATTTTGGATAACTCTGTCTTAGAGGATTACATCTATAGCAGCAGTTACATAAATGAATCTTCATACTTTTCTTGAATAATTATGAACATATTTGACTCATTCAGGATGATATCTTTTGTAGAAGTCAATGGAAATTTTTTTTTTTAATGTGAGAATGTTTCTTTAACATTCCAATGGCTTCCTGTATAATTACTTCCTAGAAACTTTACAATATGTTATTTCCTCCTCCCATGTTATCAAATGGTACTAGTATGAGAGCTGCATTGTCATGAACAATACAAAATATTGACGCTTAAAATTCTTATGATTTAAACAATACTAACTCCTTTTGGTAATTCAATCTTGAGAATTCATTAAAATGCAAGACATTTTAGGATATATTCTTTTGAATTATTTATAACCTTCACACACCCTCAGGGCAGAATAAAGGGAAAAGAAATGTCTAGTTAGAAATATAAAAGATGGGAAGTTATTCATATCTTGAAATTGCCCCATTTAGGAATAAATTAATCAACTCAAATAAAGCTTCTATAATTTTGCTTTCATTAATAAGATGACTAAGTTGGATGCAGCGTGCACAAAGCACATGCCTCATTGTGATGAAAGTATTTTTCAGACAGGATGCTGAGGCCTCTAGGAGTTAAAAACATTCTTAGGAAGACTGTCTGTGTGATTAAAACAGACCTGTATTAACTCAAGGGTGACAAGAACATTTCTCATTT
This sequence comes from Cebus imitator, assembly GCF_001604975.1. Lineage (NCBI taxonomy): Eukaryota > Metazoa > Chordata > Mammalia > Primates > Cebidae > Cebus > Cebus imitator. The sequence continues at coordinate 8,616,986 of NW_016107341.1, read as the reverse complement.
TCCCTGCTTACTTTTTTTTCCTGGCACTTTTCGTCACTTTTGTTGGCACTGATAGCAAATATAGTCTCAGAGTTAGAAGGAGAGTAATTTCCACAAGGTGACAAAGTGATTAGTGATGCAGCAGAGACTTGGAACTAAGGTCATCCCAACTCTTCATCTAGTTTGTTTTCTAACATGGGCAGTCATTCGTCTATTCATTCATTCAATACTTGGTCTGGCATAGTGATATATTTAAGCAACAGAGAGAAGAACAGGGACTTGGAGCTTCATGATGTAAATGCTGAACCATGATACATGTTGTAATAATGATATGATTTTCACGTAATAATAGAACATGTCAAGTAAGAAAAGACAAAAAGCAGTGGGTAGTGGCAGTAGTGGTGTAATGCTGACATCAAGGTTACTTCTAGAAATATTTCTACATGTACCAGTCACAGTGCAACCCATTCAGAGTTGCAGTGAACTCACTGCTTTGCTGTACTTCCCTCCATCAGTTTAGTTCCCACTTGTGGCTTGGAAGTATTCCAGTGTTACATATTGATTTTGTGCAGAATAAATGCCTATTTTTGTACCCTTCCTCTTCATCATGTCCAAATGTGTGTGACTTCTGAAATTTTTTGAAGTGCTTGCTTCCCTAAAGAATATACATTTTTAATATTACATTAGAATGAGGGGGATACTCCTGATGTCTAGAATGAAAAGGAAAAAAAAAAAAGGCGAGTTAGTTTTTAATCTACTTAATATTTGAGTGCATTAGAAGAATGCAGTGTCAGTCTCCAAAGTGGTTTGTAGTTCTTGACAGTGGAGATTGAGCATAGAAGTAATTTCAAAGCTTCCTATGAGAATGACAGAGTAATATGTGCAGTGGTTAGGAGACTAGAGGATGGACCCTGCCTGTTTTGATTTGAATCCTGACATTGCCTCTTAAATAGCTGAGGAATCTTGGAGATGCTACAGTCCACCTATGCCTCAGGTTCCCAATCTGTAAAATGGGGATAATCATGGTATCAGCCTCATAGAGGTTTGTTGTGAGGATTAAATGAGTTTCTGTATAAAGCACTGGGAATCATCTGGTAAGTACTACATGAGTGGGCACTTTTGGCAACACTGATGGATGGTAAAGCTTCTTTCCCAGATCAGGGCTTTTGATAGTGAATATATGTTGCATCTTTCAGAGGGTGACATGCAGATTTTCCCTATATTATTGACCAGGAACTCCCCTTTCCGGAGGGTATCGTTATAGGACTAATATGCTTGGGATATGTGCTTGAGGCATTTATAAATATTTCACAATGGAGAATTACATCTATCGCAGGATATTGACTCCAAGGTTTCCTTTATTTCCAAGATCTGGTTGAATCCTGAGGGATACTGATGTAACAGTATCTTTGTAATATAATGGTGTTGACTATGATGTTGGTGATAATGATAACTAACATTGTTTGGGCCAGGAACTTTACTGAGTATGGATTGTATCCTGTTTCATTTGCTGCTCACAACAACTCTTTGAGGTATTATCCATGCTTTAAAATGAGGAAATGGAGACTTAGAAAGCAAAGTAACTTGATCAAGCTCACAAATTAAGTAGCAGAATCATTACATAAATCCAGTTTTATTCGACCCCAAAGATCATACTTCCAAGCAGGAAATGGTACTCTCTCCCTGATTTTGATGGTAACAACCAGGGGACTGATAGCAGGAGTAACACATATTGAAAAGCTTTGAAAACTGTGGAGCACAGTATGAAGACAGGGTATTGTTAATAGCACGAAAATTATGCTTATGATTATTTTTGTTTAATTCTAGAATAAGAAGACCATAGTTTTGAAAGGTCCCTAAAATAAATAGTTGAAAATATGAAACCCATAGTTCTTAAATATAAAAATATACCTTTCTCTGGAAAAAAACAAGTAGTGTTTAATTAATTTTGATAATAAAGACTTAATCTTTTCACAGGAGACTTTGTATGCAGTGTATAAAAAGCCACCATTCCTTTAAGAAATACAGAAAAAAAAATTTAGTTAAACAGATGTACCAGGGTACTAGAACCAGGTACCAGGTACATAGGCTTTAAATGCTTAGTAATTTGAAAATGCCTTTTGAATAAATACTAAAATTACTGAAGACTAATATAAAAATATATAATTTTGATGTGAACCTTCAGATGTAAAAAAGTTATGTTATTATTTATTAGCATATTTTAAAAATTAAGAAAATAAGGTCATTTCCGTCTCTTGCATATTATTAGCTGATTGGGTTTCTCCTGAAAGAAAAAAATCATACTTGCTTTTATTGTCAAAACTAAAGAAATAATTTTTGAAGTTTTTTTTTTTTACTTGTAATATATGTATCATCATGTTCACCTAAGTTGAATGTTAATAGCCTCTTTCCTCTGTTCTTTGTATTCTCTGAAGTTTTATTTTTAGTTTTCAATGGGTAATCTCACAATGTCACAGCTCTCCTGACTCTGCCACATCCAGACCTAAATCTGCCAGATCTCCTTTGCATAATGAACAATGTGAATATTTCCTGACATGTACAGCAGTTAAAATACCCAGGTACTGTAGGGACAGGTGCAATGCAAATACACAGATGGAGAAACTGAAAGACTTCATTAACGTCATATAATCTTATTAATGATCAACTCTTTAAGGGAAGCTCTTTCTTCAGGATAAAAGGAGAGAAAGCAATTGAAGCAATTCTGTATAAAGGAATCACTGTTTCCCCAGGCTCTTGGCTTTAGATACCTGCCAGAATGGCAAAAGCTCTGTATCTGTTCATTTCTTTCTTGCAATAATCTCCTTGTCTAGTTCTTCCTAGTCTTTTTAGATGATATCTTAGGCCTCTTCCCTTTTGCTCTGTATGTGTCCCCAGGTGAGCTAGTCAACTTGCCCAAATATAACTTCACTTGAAATGTCACTGACATGCTTCCCAGCATACCTCCCTCCTGACCTCCAGATCCCCATTGGGTATCCAGCACAATGCTGAACAGTTATCATGTGTTAGGCAACACACTAAACCCTTTAGAGACATTATCCCAGATAATTTCTACCAAAAATTCCAGAGGGTCAGTAAAATTATCATCATTTTATATTTGAGACCAGGGAGGCTTTCTTTAGCAATCTGGAAACACAAAAAAATGTAATCCCTTTAACATGACATTTGTTCAAATATTTTCATAGATTTCCTTTGTCCTATTTCTCTTTTTCACAACGTTTTTTTTCATTTTTTTATTGCTATATAATAGTCAATATTTTGGGGGTACATATGATGTTTTGATACATATATGCAAGTATAATTGTAAAATCGGGGTAACTGGGATATCTATCACCCAACTTGTATCTTTTGTGTTGAAATGACTATTGTCATAAATACAATCTCCACATCTGAACAAACATGCTAGAGCTGTCGCTGTACCATGTGCCCCAAACTGATCTACCATTCTCCACATATACCCTGACCAACACAGTATAATGTGATTGCTATATCACATGAGTAGGGAATCAATTGGATCAACATACCTCGAGGTGTTTTTGATTTTGTTTTGATTTTTTTTAGCATTTGCATCAGGCTTTTGATATATCAAGTTTATGATGTATAGAATCTACCAAAAACTTATTCCCCCGATTTGAACCATTTCTTAGGGGGGGTCTCTTCTTTTCTCTACACATGAAACTTGTTTTTAAGACCTGATTTCAGTACCATTACACACCTATTAGAATGATTAAAATACAAATCATTGACAACAAATGCTGTGAAGCAGTAGAAACTCTCCTTCATTGCTGGTGGGAATGCAAAATTGTACAGCCTTTTTGGAAGGCAGTTTGGCAGCTTCTTACAACCCTAAACATGGTCTCATCATATGATCCAGCAATCACATTCCTGGGTATTTATCCAAATGAGTTCAAAACTTATGTCCACACAAAAACTGATGTCCACACTGCACATGAACATTTGTAGCGACTTAATTCATACTTGCCAAAAACTGGCATAACCAATATGCCTTTCACAGGTTAATGGATAAACAAACCATGGTGCATCAACAGAACAGGATGTTACTTAGAGACAAAACGCAATGAGCTATTATGCCATGAAAAGTCATAAAAGCACCTTAAATGCCCACTGGTAATGAAAGAAGTATGAAAGCCTACATACTATATGACTGCAACTATGTGACATTCTGGAAAAGGCAAAACTTTAGAGATCTAGAAAGATCAGTGGTTGCTAAGGGCTGGAAAGAGAGAAGGGATGAACAGGTGGAGCACTGGGGTTTTCTAGGGCATTGAAATTATATTCTGTATAATACTTTAACATTGGAAACACAGCATTATGCATTTGTCAAAACCCATAGAACTGTACAACACAAGAGGGAACCCTAAAGTAAACTACGGACTTTGGTTGATAATAATGTGTCAATATTGACTTGTCAAATGTAACATGTGTACCATATTAATGTAAGATGTTAATAAAAGGGGAAACTGTATATGTGTGTAGGGGGAGGGTGGGGCAGGTATATGGAACTCAGCACTTTCTGTGGAATTTTTCTAGAAACGTAAAGCTGTTCTATAAAGCAGTATGAATTAAATAGAAATTTTTTAGAAACCTTGAAATCAGAAATGTATATTTATTTGTTATTATACTGGTTTCTTACTAGTTTCTCACTGAGTAATGAAGAAATGTTGATTTTGTCATTTTACCCTACTAATAGTTATCATTCCCAGCTCTGAGTCACCTACAACTATAATAAATATATCTTGTTTCTAATATTCACACACTACAACAATGTAGATAGAATAAGACCATCTTATTTCAGACTATAACCTCCTTAGGTACAACTTTTCAACCAGTTTTAAATCTGCCTATGGTTTAACCCCAATTTCTCTCTCTTATACACAAAAAATATCCTGAGAGATTATGCTAATATTTTAATGAAAATAAAAATATATTATGCAGAGCACATTGCCTGGCACACAGTTGTCACTTATTAAATTGCAGCTATTGTTAGTGTTTTCCCACCATAATATTGTGGCTATACCAAAATGTCATTGTGAGTTTGATATTTCTTATTTTCAGTGATGTTAGTCTGGCTTCTAAGGATCACCATATTATTTGCTAGGTGCTCAAGAGTAATCAGTTTAATTATTCTTTTTTTTTTTTTTTGTCTTTTCTTTCAAAGATTGATGCTAAGTCTACCTGCTGTTGTTTATAAAACCTACCCACATTTGCTCTTTTAGGAATCAGTAATACCCTAATTTTTTTTCCCATTTCAATCACTTTCAGAATCTGGGTCTGTAAATTTGAACTACTTTAAAGAGACCCACTTGCTGTTTTCTTATAGCTGCCAGGGCCATCTTTGTAAACTTGAGATGAAAGATGCACTTAGTCAACTCGTTACAGTTGCTTTTACATGAAGTGCTTTTTTTCTATTGGTTGCCCTTTGAAGATAATGCTTCTTCAAGGAGACATAGTTGTGCTTTTTGTTTTACCTTTAATATTACAGAGTAGTGGTAATCTCTTCCTATGCATATTATAAAGAGTGATTGTTGTTACTGGTGCTGTGACATTTGCTGTCAGCTCAGCTTATGCTAGACTTTAAGGTTTTTTATAAGTTTGTGCCACCATATTAACTCTGGGCCATATTCTACCCTCCATTTCCCTAAAACATCTTTTTCTAAACTCTAATTCTATGTAAGAATCCTTCAATCTCTAATAAACTTGAGTAAAGTGGCATTTCTCAGGGCCTTTTACAGTAATCACTTATTCATTTATTTATTAAAACATTACTGAGCACAAACTCTGGGCTAAGCATTGTGCCAGTCATTGCTAAAAATTCGATTTCTAAGACCCAGTCTATTTTCAGGAATTTGACTGTATAATCAACACTCAATAAACATTTGTTGAACACCTATTATGTACTAGGATAAAAAGACTTGTGTAAATTTATTCCAGGATAGTACAATAACTGTACCAACAGGAAGATATACAAAATATAGTGGTCTTAGAGGAGGGTGTGATAAATGCTATGAAGGTAGGGATGGGAGCAAGCCGGGAACATCTTCTAGGAAGACAATGTATTCAACTTAGGTTTCAAAGAAGAGAAGTTCACAGGTAAGCGGAAAGGAAAAGGGAGTCCTGTGGAGAATACGATACCAACAAAAGTAAAATACTAGGAAGGGCCATTTTGCTTTTTGAATGAACCTCTTGTACTATTCTGAAGAAAAGAGATGGTTTACCTTTTCCTACAGAGAGCATCAACCAATATAAGCATGAACACATCTGCAAGATACGTACATTTATAAACAATCTGCAAGTCAGTGCAAAAGTTTTCTGGAAGATCAGGATTTCTACAGTTAATAAGATGATTGCTTTTCTGTGCAGCTCACAGGACCTCCGTGAACTGCAATGGATAGTCACTCTTTCCTTGTAGTTCACTGTGTGTGAGGACATCAGGAAGAGCTTCTTTCTATCTACTAGCCCTGCCCTGTCTTAGGCATCAGCAAACTAGTTAGTTACTCATATCAATTGGCACATGGTTGGCTTTCAAGGTGTCAATCAAACTCAATCCTTTTTCTCAAACTCTCTCAGATCTTCAGACCATGATGAATATTTTTCTATATTATTTTATTCCCTTGTCACAGAGTCAAGAAGGATGTTTTGGGAATTCTTTTGGAAGATTAGATGAAGAAGTCAGATTGTCCTAGATTCAAATCCAGGTCTTAAGTTGGAAACCAGACTCTACCATTTACCTGATGGACCCTTGAACAAGGTATTTCAGCTCTTCAAGTCTCAGTTTCCTTATTTTCCAAATTGGAATAATAATGTCTACTTAAGTCCTTTTGAGGATTGTATAATATAATGTAGCTAAAATGTTTAGCAGAGTTCTAGATATATGACATGCTCTTAAAACATGATAGTCCATGTTCTTTCAACAAAAATAATAAAAAGGAGAAAGGCAGAGAAAAAGACCAACACTTTTTCAGACCTTACAGAGGTAGCAGGTCATATGTTAGATATTTTTACATATTATCTCATTTAATACTCACAGTAATGTAATAATCGCTTCTATTTTTATAGACTCAAAATATAGCTCATGACAACGATGTCAATTGTCCCAGGGCACAGACTAGTCAGTGTAAGAGCTGGGATTCAAATCCGCTTCTGTATCTCTAAAGCCCATGTGTGCTTTTCAATACATTATACTTTGAAAAATAAAGATTTTTGCCCAAGTATATTCATTAATCTCCATTTTTAATAATATGAGCAAACTTAATTTAATAATTTATTTTCATGTTCCATAATGCTGAATTTATAGTCTATGTATAGTTTTAATAGAAAAGAGTAAAAATGAATCAAATGTCTTGTTCCTTGTTAAACCATGTTCTGATATTCTCAACACCACAGTCTTGAAGGGCAACCATACAGTAAAACTACTAATTGAAACTATTGGTAAGATGAAAGGAGGTTTGCTTTATGAAGTTTATGCCTGTGTTTTGATGTGTGTTTGTACGTGTGTGTATATCTATGTATATACGTCTGTATGTATATATGTACTTTTCCCATTTTCCATTTTATACAATTAAATAATAGTTTAAATTATGTTACATAAGCAACAAATAATAGTTTAAAAAGGTAAAGGTAAATCGACTTGGCTGCAATCTGTTCTTTGTTAGTGTTTTTTTTTTTTTTTTTGTATTGGGGGGTTTAAAATTTTTATTTTTTTTTTTTTTTTGTCAGGGGAAAGTGGAAAAGAAGCTGCTAATGATTCCTTTTTCCTGAAGGAAATAAAAATCTAAAAATGCAAATGTAAGAGCAATCCAAGTTATGACTGTCTTTAACTTAGAAGCTGTTGACTGATAATATTCAGTTTGATAAAAGATCATACAAAGTATATTTGCACTTTTTAAACAGTAAAGTGAGTATTTTTATATTTCATAAGTGAACATAGAAACTGCTTTTACACCTCCATCAATCAATGTTTTACAAATGTAGACCAGATTGAAAATTAAGATCCTTGCGATATGGCAAGGCAACTTTTGAATACAATTAATATAAAACATTTCATTAAGAGTTACGTAATAATCTGCAGTAGATAGAACCATTTAAAAGCAGAATTCTCATTTCCTCATTATTACCTAAATGCACTTTGCATAAACTTCGGTGAGTGGAGAGTCTTGAGCAAAATATTAACACTTCTATGGCTCATTTCCTTTTTTAGTTACATCTGTGAGGTTTTTAAAAATGTAGGCTTTAAATTAATTATAAATGCAGAGGCCAAGTAGTTAAAACCTCTTAAGAGCAAAGGTATTTTCAATTACTTCATACTTATACATTTTAGAAAATATACTGATATGGGACATATTCCACAAATTAATATTCCTCTATTTTCTTGTTAAATGAGCATGGTGAGCAGTAGAGATAAAGATTACTTTAATTAAATGTGCAATGAATCCCATAAAACTTAATTGAACACTTTGTTTTCATGTAGATATTTTCTCTTACTCAAATGTTTTTCATCTATGCTGTATGCAATTATTTTAAATCGAATATTTCAATGAATAAGCAAAGGTTTTAAGGCAATTTGGTGTCTCAAATTCCTTATGGCATTTGAGAATGACCTTTAGATTCTGAAAAGGTGAATGTTTTGCATTTATTTAAGCTGACAAGAAAACACAGAAGTATCTCTAAACCCAATCAGTGTTTAGAATAGCAAGAGCCATTTTGGTGAGTGCAGAAATAGTGATGGCTGCAGATCTCACAAGTTCTGAATTACTTACCATAAATGGACATCTGTTGGGCTGTACCCCAGGACATTTACTTTGCCTGTCTTCTAATGTTTTCCAAAGAGACAACACAAAAAAATAATTTAATATCCAACCCCTGTATACAGCTGGCTTTCACTCCACCAAGTACTTTGGTAATTGGCTGATTATACTTATTCTTTTAATTCTATACTGATTATACTTCAACATGTGACTGATTATACTTATTTTTCCAATAAGTTAATACAGAAATATCCAGAAGCAAATCCTATAGCTATCTGAGATCTGGTTGGTCAAACCTTTGGTTAGTTTAGCCAAAAGGTCTGCTGGCACATCACGAAAACAACTGAGCGTGTGAATCATTGTGGTGACGTTGCTTATGCAGGTTATACATGTTCACTGTGAAACTGCCCTTTAGCTATATATTTGCTTCCTTAGTCTCAGCAACTAGCAAAAGAATTCTACATTTAACTGCATGGTTACTACATTCAGGAGAAAACAAGGTACTGGTTCTAAGTGTCGTTTCAAACTGATAGTTATTTTGAAAATTCTAACTCAAACAGATTTCCACATTGTTAATGAATTGTGTGTAAAATATTGCCATTTAAATTGCCAACACATGTCAGAGATAGATTATATACACATGCTGTATGCCAGACACACCTGACAGCAATACCTTAAGCACACAATGAGAATGACAGTCTGGTTTAAGAAGGGGTGTTCAGAGTTCTAAGTTGGGGAATCTTTGAATGGCCAACCTGGAGGTTTTCTCCTTATCTACAAAGAATATCTGAATCCCTAGCCCATTTCTTGGAACACAGGATGTGCAAGGCACTAAAGCCTTTTGCTTTGAGTTAAATGGAGGTTGCTAGGGTGGAGGATGCCAGGTGGATGCTGCTAAGTGAAAAATGCTATATAACCTGCATACTTTTTACAAATGGTAACTATTATCCTGTCCAGCCTGCTGCTCCTGGATACCACCCTGTACTTAAGTCCTCAATAAACCCTATGTCTCGTTCGCTGGCTCTGGGTCTCTTCTTCAATCTCTCAGACAGGGTGCCATCCCTATTGGAGTCAATAGGGGTCTGGTCCAACACACACACATGCACACACACAAATGCACACTTTCTTTTTAAAAGAATCTTCCCTCATCTTTCATGCTTTGTCTTTCTTCATTCTTAACAACCCTTCTACCTACCTATCATCTTTTCATTCCCTCATTCAGTTTTTCTATCTTTTTTACCATCTTTTCACACATCTTATCTATCACACAGTTTATCTAGCTATTTATGATTTCAACATTCAGTATATATTTGAGTGAGTACTGTTTGCTAAGAGGTGGAGATATTATCTGTGCTAGGTCAATAAAAATATTTTAACT
>NW_016107341.1:8552018-8601916 GCF_001604975.1 Cebus imitator | reverse complement strand
GGGGAAATAGGGGACGGAGGGTGGGGGGTGGGAAGCTGGGGAGAGATAGCAAGGGGAGAGATGCCAGATGTAGGTGATGGGGAGGAAGGCAGCAAATCACACTGCCATGTGTGTTCCTATGCAACAATTTTGCATGTTCTTCACATGTACCCCAAAACCTAAAATGCAATAAAATAAATAAATGGGAAAAAAAAACTAGTATAAAAATGAAGTTAGTGGAAAGCAAGAGTGAAGGTGGCAAAGATGGATTCAGCATTGAAATTAAATAGCAGGATGATGGCATAAAAATAGACAATGACAAATACAACACTATTCTGAAATAATCTTCACATTCTCTTGATATAAGGGAACCTGGAAACAGCACTTTAAAATCTAACTCTAGAAATAATGATGAGAGAAAAAAACCCTCAAGGCATTTTCATATTGAAAATCTGTTGCCACATCTTGCGGAATATCATAGGTATGTTAAAATTACTGTACATTCTATTAAATCTAAAGAAAATGCCTCTGATTTCAGTAGCCAGTTTAATGGAAGCAAATCAGTGAACATGGTTATTGCAAAACATTTTTACCCAAATGTAATTAAAAACCCTTACTAGTTTGCATATTAAACAAATGATTAATGTTTTCCCAAACAGGCAGAATCAAAAGCTTCCTAGAAAATCTGGGTGAAACTGCAATGCTGCTGCATGAAGGCACAGTCACAGCCAGCACGCGAGAATGCGGAGGCATTAAGTCTCCTGCTTTGACAAAACTGCGTGGTTCCTGAAAATGTGGTCTTTTGGTGTGCTGATGGCAGAATTCCAAACGTAATATGAACATACTCTGCTCTCATTCAGCACACACAAGTGATCCTTGGCTATAATTTTCTACAAGGTTCTATAATCGAGAAACAGGTGGATTTAAAACCAGAGATGTAGTTAATGGAGTGTAGATTACTCAGAGGGCTATGGCTAGAGTTAAACAGCAGCTTATGAAAATGTTATTTGGGGCCCACCTTGAACCTTTGAAGCAAAAGGATGGTTCTTGATGTAATTTACCCCAGGGCCTGGTACCTGTGGTGTGCTCTAAAAAGAAGCATCTATATCTAAAAAGATGTGCCTGCTGAGAAGGGCTGTTGGTAGCCGTGGTGAGCATGCATGAGGCTGTACCATGAAAGCAGGAGAGACAGCAACGAGGCATTTGCCGAGCACTGCAGGGACAGAAGAGACACGTACAGGGGAACATACATAGTACACAGTGAGATGATCCAAGAACAGAGTGCACACATTAAAGACAGTAATATTTAAAGAAGTTTTGGAAGTTCCTGGGATGGGATGTTGGAAGAACCAACTTAGAGAGAGCAAGAGAGAGTGTGTTATAAAAAGCTCTGTCTTCCCCACTTTCATTTAGATGTATTCTAATCAGAGACATTCTGAGGCCTTGTATATTAAGCACAGTAGCTTTTGTGGAGAAATAAAAATATGTATTAATTGTGCAGCCCTCATAGAAATTACATATGTGGGAGTAGATGCTACCATGCAAGGCCCTGGAATATAAGGGGGAGAGCAAAGAAGCAAGAATAACATTCTGGGAAACTCCCTCTCACACATGGAGGTGGTTTGATATGGAGAAAGTGATGGGCTAGAGAAACTGAAAGTAAACAAGGAAAGGCTTCCATTTAGGAAGCAAAGGAGAATAAAGACTCATTATTTTTCAGGTCTACTATGCATACCAAGTAGTGTTTTAGTCAATGTTGGATTTCTTGCATAATATAGCAAAAGACTTAGAATCTAAAAATAGTTAAATAAATGTTTGCTATAGATAACAGGAATGGAGGGGAAAGGAAAGAAGGCAGGAAAGGTAGGTAGGAAGGCAGGCAGGCAGCAAGCAGGGAAGCAGATGAACAGGAGTGAGTTAACCCATCAATATCTCATTTATGTATAAAGCGGGAATTGTTGTGAAGGTTGTAAGAGATAATGCATGTAAAGTGCTAACTGCCGTGTCTAATATACTGAAGGTGCTCAAGAAATGCTAAATATCATTATCATAATTACTGTTATCTTTAGCATCATCATCCTTGGCTCCACCATCATTATTCCTTGGAGCATTTCTAAAAAGGGTATTTGAGAAAAGCTTCACTTTGCTGGGACCTACGAATGCATCTTTCTTGATAATCCTCCTACTCATGCTTTAACCCACTTCTATTTAGCTTTTACTCCGTGACACTCCAAGGATTCACGCCTGTCAAATTTACTAATAACATCTTTGTTGCGAAATCCGGTGAACAATTTTTAGTTCATGCCTTACCTCACTTCACTGCAGCATGTCTCATTACCGATGAATTCTTACTTTGGGAAGCCCTTTCGCTGTCTGGCTTTTGTGTCAGCTCCCGTGCTTGTATTCCCCTTATGCCTGTAGCCCTTTTAAAGGGTCGTTCTGAGTTTCTCATTCTGGCCCCAAACCATGGGGGTTTTCTCCAGGAACCAAGAGCAAGTAAGATTCAAAAGTGTTCACTAAATTTAGCTCGTTTTCAAGAGAATAGAAAAAAGGTATTGTTCAAAAGAACAATATTAGTCTGCAGGCCTGATTTTAGAAAAAAAAGTATTCTACATATTAATGACCCACATCAAGTATATAGCTTGTTTTGTTAAATCCTAGGTCAAATACATTAAAAAAAATAAAATAATAAGAATCTGATTTTTTTTAGAAGAAATACATGCAAAAAATGTATTTGTTAAGCAGGATAGTCATCCTGGATGGTACTTGAAATTTTCAAATTCCCATACCATCATTCAGTTTTAAGAAATGCTTGATGAGGAGCTAGAGGCTAGCATGTGTGTTTTATTCTAAGAATATTAATACCATTACTATCAACCCCCAGGAATGATTTTATAAATTCGATAATACTAGCATAGTGCATATTATAACTATGCTTCTATAATCAGTTTTCCCCATATTATTTCATAATACTACTTGAAAAATTATCTAATATGACATATAAAAAATAACTATAATTAACCTGGGGAAAATACAAGTAATTTATCGGCAAAAAAACTCACACACAAAAAATGTTTTTTCCATGTCCTCAGTGTTAATCCAATAAATTCAGTGAATCTAGGCTTCACATGCACACACATATGGCACTAGTGAGCTAACCCAATTTGTACTGACATGAGCAGGTGTCTGTAGGTAGGTCATTCAAAGTCATCACAAACCAGGGCAGGGTTCCCAGCATATGAAACTTAAATTATAGACACTGGTATTATAGGATAGCAATGGGCACATATTGACTATGTATAGATGGAGGACTTTTGGCATGTTCCTTACTACAGAGCGTGAGGTTTGCCTTGCACAGTATGGTTTATCAAGCCATGTGCTATTAACATTTGCATTTCATTATGAGAAATCCTTAGGCTATTCTCTGGAGAAGCTGCTGTTTCAGACATTTTAGGTGTCCCATATGGCATAGATAAGGATGTAATTATTAAAAGATGTAGATTATCACAGAAAGATATCTCTTTAAATTATCTTGCCGCACACTAGAAAATCTGAGGTTTCTTCCAGACCACCAGGACCTGAGAAATAGTTTCTTTTCTGAAAGAGAAATGAAATACCTCTATGAAGAAGGCTCTAAATGGGAGGCAGAAAATGAAAGAAAAATGTATTTCATTCCATGGCCATGATTTCTCTGCTTAACTTTCCGGGTTAAAATATTAGCTAGCTCCATCACCATCCAGTCAAATCTTCAAACCAAACACCTTCCTCCTTCGGAGTAACTCTTACTTTAGGTTCTCATCTCCTAGTGGCCTACTGCCATCATGACTCTGTTCCAACTTAGTCTAGGCACTTCAGCCATAAAACTAGACACTAAAATACAGTGTGGGATAGGTGAATGTTCAGCACAAGTCATCTCAAAGGGGCTGTCTTTCCTGTATGACACACTTCTAAATATTATCCTGACCTCTTTCATGGCCAATTCTAATCTGGCTTCAACTACTTGCTTCTAACATGCTCCTTGCTAATCAAAGCCTGCATCACAGTGAAATGGAATTTGTTAAGCCCCTATGCCCTTGATTCGCATGAAATTGTTTTCCTGACTGCTTTCTTACCCCTTGAAACAACTCCAGCATCCTACCTTATTGAGCCCGTTTTCCGTTCCACTATTTGCTCAGCCCCTGCTTTGTGCTCCTTTTCCACTCAGCCTAACATGGAGCACAGTGAACTGTAGTCACTGATTTTATTTCTCCAGAGGAAGACAGATTCTGTGTCCCATTCAACTTCATACTGGAAGTGCCTCACTTGGGCACAGGTGTGAACACAAGCTGGGAATACAGGAGGTATTTTTAAATCAGTGATTGGGTCCATTCAAATTTGCCCCAAAAGAGAAAAAAGTGTATGTGAGAAGTTGTGTGTTTGTGTGCTTGCATGCACCTAGCTAATTTAAGCATGTTATTTGGAATATATCAGACATAAATTGTTTTATAAATAACGAAAATAGGTGGTGGCTACAAAAACAGGTGTTAGAGAAAGCTCTTCACTCGCCTTTTGTGCTTTAAAATGACAATTTTAAATGGTGCTGCTGTAGGGAAACCTAGCTGGGAAATAAACCATGAAAAGGACTAGGCAGGAAAATAGCTGGTACTTACTGAGGGCATATTATGTGGTCGGCATGGTTCTAAGTGTTCCACAGGTATTAACTCATTTAACAGACAAGATAATCCTACACTGTAGACAAGATCACAGCATACGTGTGGGCGATTGGGCTGCTTGTTCAAAGGCACTCAGTGGAGAGTGGGATGGGGCCGAAATCCAGCCCTCACGCACTGCATCCTCTTCTGTGACCTTGCCTGGGACTCCTTCTTCACATAAAGATGCCTTTAGATACTAAAATTAATGGGCAGCTGTCCAGATGATATACTTTTCCCAAATTCAAACAGAAGCACAGAATAAGCAAGTGGCATTCCTAGAAGTAGGCTCTATAATTATTCCTTATACAGATGAGAACTGAGGTACAAAGAAGTCAAGAAATCTGCCTAAGATTATACAGCTAGTAAGGGACAGCGAAGAGATGCAAACCCAGGCTCCCGGCTCAGAGTCTGCACACTTACTGTGATATGCTGGTTCTCTGTCACATTTGGAGTGCTTTGCCCATGCTAGTTTACATTCGTTGAATTTTACATGTATTAACTAACTTAATCCTCACAATAACCTTAAGGAATCAGCCACTAAGGATAAACAGCTATGCCTCCGCCCTTGTAATCCGAAGAGATGCCCCTTTGTGGGTATGGCTGTCTCTGGTGGAAACAGAGCCAAGGAGATACTTCACTGATCAGAACTAATTGGCTAATTGATATGCTTCAGACATTTTGCCAAGAAAAAGAGAGTTTAATTAAAACAAAACAAAAAAAACTATCAGTAGTAATGGGAGTTAAACTAGTGGGAGCTGAGAAATATAAGTCAGAACTGAAATTAATAGAGATCTAGAAAGCTCCAACAATATATTTATATGGTATTATTGGCAGAGTGATATACTAGAAAAACAGACAAGAAAGAGTTGAATTTGCAAATATAAAATGCAATTTAGTATAAGATAAAAGCAACACCTCATATTAGAAAGGAAAAGTGTTGAGATAGCCAAGTTGATATTTGAAAAAAAAAGTTGAATTCTTATATATGTGTGAAATGACTTATGCACTAGGTTGTTTGCTATAATAATATTTTTAATAGCAGAATATTAGGATAAACCTAAATAGACAAAGAAAGTATGCAAAAATCCTACAAGGAAAACTAAGTAGCTATTTAAAAATAAAATAAAAAACAAGAAAGCTCTATACAAATTGACACAGGATATCTTTCTTTTGCTTTTTTATGCAAAAAAAAAAAAAATCTCTAGAAGACTATACGAGAAACCAATAAATCTAGATATTTCTAAAGAAGGGAACCGGGTAGCAGAGGGACAGAAGTCGAGGGAAAACTTTTCACTGCTTATCATTTTGGGCCATGTACCACATTACATATTCAAACAACCTAGAAAAACAAAACAAACTCTGGTTTGACTTTTACCTAGTGCAACTGTGGGCTAGTTTATTAAATTTGCAGGGACTAATTTTCTTATCTGTAAAATGATGATTGTAATTCCTGCCTTACATAGTTTTCTGAGGTTTAAGTAAGATAATATATGGAAAGATTCTACTACATAACCTGACACATAGTAGAGAAATAATGGTTCTCTTGTCTATCACTTTCCTTTCTCTGGGGACACAAACTCCAGTGGTTACTAACTAGTCCAGGCAGATAATATAAATGCATGACATACGTTGGCTATAGGAGATTCAGGAGTGGTGGGGCATGTGATAACTTAAGGCATTCAAATTACTCTATGTGTATACATCAAACATAAATTATAAATATGCCTATATATTACATATGTATACAAAGTCTTATGGCTGTCATTCTTGCTTTTACACAGGGATTGGCATGTTATAAAATTATTTCACAATGTCTGTTTCAAGGCACTGAAAAGTCATTTCAACTATATTGTACTATTAGAATAAAATATTATTTTTTCCAAATCAGTCTCTTAAATTATAATTTTCTCTACGTTATTTAATATTATTGGCTTTGCTTTTTCATAGAAAAAAACATGTCCATGGAAATATATAGCTACTTGTTGCTAGACCACAATTGGGAGGTTAAAAGCAAAGGACGCCTCTAACATCTTGGCTATTGTTCTTTGTGACGGTCTTGATGGATAGGGTGCTGCTGCTTGCAGCTAATAAATTTGATTGAGGTAGGAGCCTAGCAGAGGTGACACAAGTGCAGCCAAGTCAGAAGGTTAATAATAGCAAAATCACACATGAGTGGGCAGGATAATGGTCAACAGTTACTAGAGGAATTTCAGGGACCATGTTCAGATCTAAGGAGGCAATGATTCAACAATATTCCTTGCCTAAACAACCCTCCTGTTTCAAATAAGTCAGCGTTAAATAAACAATAAACTAGTGATCAAATTAACATTTATTGTCAATTATTTGGGGAACTTCATATGCTCAGAAAACAAGTTTAAATACAGTTTATGATATATATCCATTTGAAATCTTACACAAATATGTATACTCTCTGTAAACTAAGCACACCATTGATTAATTTCCATATAAAACTAAAGTAAAACTTACATAGGCTAACATAACTACTATTCATGAAATACCCTAGAACTACAATCATTAGAGGTCTGGAGCAAATGTGAAGTAAAGCACTGCATCATATGATTTTTATTTACTTATTCTGTGTGGACAGCTTCCTCAACTCTAGAGAGCAGGAAGAGTCACAAAATGAGACAAGGTCCTTGGTTTTGTGCCATATGAAATAACCTCCACTTAACATCTTGTTCCTTTAGTCAAGAAGAATTGAAGAACATGTGCTACACACTGTACATGAAGTCACCTAAGTGAAAAGCTATCCTACGTCCATACTAATGAGACAGTATTGCTTTTCTCTCTTTGGAATTAGCCCAGGTAAAAGAAAGACTGGTCATGCCACAGACAAATTGAAAGACTTCTCTTTATGAAATAGTTAATTTTGTTTCTCCCAATTATCTTTTTAGAGACATACTATCTTGAATAGTAGCGCAGGTCTGGAGCCTACTATTTTGGCTCCTATGTGGGAAAAACTGCATTACATTAACTTTACCTCTGGGATGAGATTCCTAATGTTCCAATTTAGAATCCTGAGAATACTGCATCTCAGCCCACTCTCAGATACTCCTGATTTTTGTTCCCCTCATCCTTCCTGGGATGGGATAATAAAAAGAAAGGAAATTTTCTCTTTATTTTTTGTGCGCATGTTCTTCTTTTGTTCTTCTTTTGTGTCTACCCAGTGCCCAGCATGGTGCTTTTAAAACAAGGAATGGTCAATAAATCTCATGCAAAAGGTAAAATGTGGCTTTGCTAAATGCCATAGACACATGCAGTCTTTCTCCTTGTGTTCCCTAAGCCTGCTGTGGAAACCAGCCCCTGCATTTTCTTTGAAAATCTCCCATCATGCATCTGTCTCATTACCAAGTTGTAAAACCACCTTAAAGATCATTTCTCATTGTTCACACTCAAGTCTTTAGCACAGTGCCTAGCATGACACAGGTGGAAAAATAACTGTTGACCCAAACAGAACTGAACTTACAGATATTGTCACTGTCTTTGTAAATCATATTCTACATTTTGTAACTTTTGCTCTGACTACTGTGGAATTTGCCATTTATATCTAGACCACCCATAAACAGTGGAAACTATATTTAGCCAGCACTGTTTAACATAAAAATGAAAATAACAGGAAATTGGGACATAAGCGATATTGACAAATTGGTTGGAACATTTTAATATGCAACAATGCATTGTTTCTCCTTTATTTAGTGGTGGGGGTTATGGATGACTGACTGTAGAAAGATGTTTAAAAGATCCTATATTTTTTTACTGTGTTTTTAAATTTATTTTTAAAATATTTTTTAAATATATTTTTTATTGTACTTTAGGTTCTGGGGTTCATGTGCAGATCATGCAGGATTGTTGCATAGTTACATGCATGGCAATGTGGTTTGCTACCTCCATCACCCCATTACCTATATCTGGCATTTCTCCCCATGTTATCCCTCCCCAACCTCCCTACCCCCTGCTGCCCCTCCCCTAGTCCCCCCAACAGACCCCAGTGTGTGATGCTCCCCTTCCTGTGTTCATGTGTTCATTGTTCAACATATAATTTACCATTTTTGGTCATCGTTTTCTTTTGATGCAATATAATCAATGCTGTAGATCATTTTTGGGCATGCAATGATCAAAAAACAATATAAATTTTCCACTTTTAGGATGTTACACAGTACACATGGGCTTATAAAGTAATATGGGCCAGTCACTAAAATTATTGCTTCCACAGAAAATAGAGACATAGAGACATGATAATTTGTTAATGCTATGTGATTAAATTTTGAAACGAAAAGAAAATTCCAATCTATTGGCTGAGCACAATAGGTCTGTTATATAGATATCAGGTGACTAAAACATAAAGTTGTCTTTACAATGAGATAAAATACTTTACAATAAGGTTACCTTTACTGTCAAGCGCAGGATATGTGAAATTAACATAAAATGTACGTTAACATGCCTTTGAGGTAAGTCATTAGCAGCAGGAGTAAATTTTAGTGATGGACCAAAATGACTTCACAAGTCCACACAGATCTTGTTCTTGCCTAAGAATGAAACATTTATATTGTTTTATGTATGATTCTCATGGCCAAGTTAAGCTAGAGTGCCAATTATATTGTAAGAAGTGACTATTTTTTTAAAAAGGTGAATTATGCTGATCAATTCTATTCCATTAAGAAGACCATACATAGGATGATACCATCTGTTGATCTTTTATAAAAGGAAATATGTCATGCTGTTTCAGTGCTGCTATCAAAGACAATTAAAATGGAGTGAGAAACGAGAAGAAAAGACTGATCTGAATGGAGCTATATTTTCTTAGATTTAATTTTCAAGGTCTTCTTTCCTAGAATAATTAACTGATCAAAATTTTCTTTCCCTGTAAAACAAGGATAGCACAGGCTGTTGTGGAGATTAAAGGAGACAATGTATGTAATATTCTCAGCACGCACAAATTACTCAATACATGATAACTATTAATATTAAATACAATAACGTAAAACTAGTGATGAAGTAGAGATCAATAATGTATTGAATCAACTCTGGGGGTTTTATGATTAGATATACTTCTATGTATATTTCAAAGTTTTTTTTTTTTTCCCATACTGGAGCCTAAAGAAAAACTGTGAAAAGTGAAATGATACATTTTACTTAATAATAGTAGGAGGGGCTAGGCTTGTGCTGTAATCCCAGCATTTTGGGAGGATGAGGTTGGTGGACCAATGAGGTCAGAAGTTTGAGACCAGCCTGGCCAGCATAGTGAAACCCAGTCTCTATTAAAAATACAAAAATTAGCCAGGCATGGTGGCGTGCACCTGTAATCCCAGCTACTCGGGAGACTGAGGCAGGAGAATCTCTTGAACCCAGGAGATGGAGGTTGCAGTGAGCCGAGATTGCACCACTGCACTCCAGCCTGGCCAACAGAGTGAGACTCCATCTCAAAAACTGTGTGTGTGTGTGTGTGTGTGTATATATATATATACACACACACACATAGTTTTTGAGATGGAGTATGTGTATGTGTATGTGTGTGTGTGTGCGTGTGTGTGTGTGTGTGTATACATATATAGTTTTTATACACACACACACACACGCACACACACACATACACACACAGAGAGAGAGAAAGAGAGTGAGAGTGAGTAAGGGAATTATAGAACTAGTTCACACAACCAATAAATGGCAAAACCAGGATCTGAACCCAAGCAGTGTGGCTCCAGAGCCTGTGTTCTTACAGACTCTCTTAGTTTCCTCTCTGTAGTCACATGACTGAGGACTCTCTGGATGTTATCAAGTGTTTACGTTAACTAGGTTTGAAGATGATCATCTCTTATCCTTTTAAATGTTGCATCACCATTTTTTTGCTGCTACTATGAATTTGCCCTCATGGAAAACTTTATTTTTCCAATTTGTATCAATGTCTTAAAACTGCTATCTCATATTTTGTTTAAAAAATTCAGTCATTTCTTTGCTGGATTTGTCTGTGAATTTATATACATATGCCATACACAAAAGGAAAACCTCCTTTGAATAGAAGGCAACAACTTTCAAGATGAGGCAAATGTAGACAAATACTATATAACCCAGAAGCACCTGTAATATTTACTAAATCAAAAATTTACAATCTATTTCCCACAAGGCTGCAAAGGAGCCAACGAACATCTTTTTTAATAATAAGAAAAAAATTAAAGGATTGCACATTGCCCTTGAAGAAAGCTAAGCATTTAATAAGTTGAAGACACTTTTTACCATTCTTTAGGGAATACTGTATTTCTAAGAAAGGCAGGTAACATGTGCTCTGAATGATACTAGCAAATGGTAACTACAATATCATTCCTCTTAATGCCATGTATAAACTCAGTGGAATGTTGGGAGAGCACTCAAGCATTGCTCTAAGCATGAATTCCCAAGGTGCACAATAATGCTAAGTACATCATCCTAAACATATGCTGTTGTTTGTGTTTTCAGTTTCTGCTTATGACAGCGATAGTGGTACTGATGCTCGGCGTCATCTAGGAGAGGAAGCTGGTGAGCCTTATAAATCCCAGGGACTCCTGATGGTTGTCTAGCCCTGAGCTCTGCTGAATGCCTAGTGGCAAGGTAGTATGGAGAAAGGTCACCAGCTGAGGAATCACAAGGGAAGGATTCTAATTGCAGTTCTACCAGCAATTAGTTTGGGGGAAATCAGTATACCTCTGTAAGCCTTGATCTCTTAAATGTGAATATTAATTTTTACTATTTCAGAAAGTGCTCGTTAAGATAACAATTGATATCTATGAAAATGCTTTAGAAAAATAAAATGTTTCATGAACAATAAATACCTACAAAAGCAACTGAAGCACAAGATCACAGAGCCTGTAATAGAAACTCAAGTGTCTCTGGATTGCTACCATTTGATTCCATCACTTAGCTATTTCTCAACTAACCTGTAGGCTTCTTGGCTGGGGCCCAGGACTACATTTTCTATAGCTTAAGACCATCATATGAAGGATAATACATTTAATCTACAGATTTTCTTTTTGATGGCACACAAGTGTCTGCCTCGGTTCTCCTACAACTTTGTAACATTTCTGCCTTCTATCTTCACTATGCTCATCTATTTTTATACTTACATATGACTATACTTGCTTCAATCTCAGCTTTAGTCATAAAAATCTACTCTTCTCTCCCATCCATAACCTTCCTCCAAGTAAATCCACACATAAAATAAGTTTCTTTCTCTCCGGTATGACATACTCTTCAATCCTTTAAAACTCAGTGCAAACATCCATCTTCTAAATGAAGTCCTTCCTAATTGATCCAGGTGCACTGACCATGCTCACTTTTTCACCATGCCCAATGTTGTACAAGACACAGACACGCTGACACACATACACACATATTCATTCATTCCCTTATGCAGTTATACCTGGATGCAGTGGTTTCCTTTTGGAGATCTAAACACAACATCTCTTCAACCTTCCTCATTCCAAATAAACTCACTGGTAGAAAGCTCTAAGTCAGAAACAGACCAAATAAAAAAGCCCAAAAGTGGAAGGGAAGAAGAGAGGGAAGAAGGAGAGTGAGGACAAATCTTCACTAAGTTCTCTGGTCGATGTATATAAAAGGCGAACTAGCCATGAAACTGCGACAACCTCCCCTAACTCAATGCTTTGGTTTTTCGTTACCATCTGAGCCCCTGTCATCACCAGGGAGCAGTCTCTGGCATATATTAGGTTACGCACCTGGTATCCCCACAATAACAATGATAACAGTGTGTTTTAGGTTTTATAGTTTACAAAGGCTTTCTCAGATACTATCCCATAGGCTGATATGACTGTAAGATTAAACCAACGGGAATGTTATCTTATTTGAGAAAAAAATGATCACATATTTCTCTTTATTTATATACAAGTTGGGTTTCGTGTCTACAAATTGCGTAAAGGGAACTGTTGGCTTTACAGAAGCAGGCATCTGGTAAACTACAAGTTGTGTACAGACAGTGAAAAAGGAATCTGTATGATTGTGCATCAGCTTAGAAGATCAGATTTTCATTTGGCTATGCTCCCAAGAAAACCCACCAGCTGGATTTCAGACTGGATAGAAGGGGTAATTTCAAAATCATGCTGCACGAAGGGCTAATATGACACAACTCCAGGTATTAGGATTATAATGAAATTAAATATAATGGTGATTGAGGACTGCCAAGCCCCACTGATGAACAAAGCATAAGGCAGCACCTGTTAAAAATTCAGAGATCTATATATTTTAAATAAACCTCAAGCTTCAAATTCTATGAATCCAGATTCTTTGTACAAAATAAATTAAGTTTCCAGTAGAATCTGAATGGCAAATGGACAAATGAGACCAGGAGATTGTCAACCCACACACACACTAATGAAGACATAATCTTTTACCTGTAGAAGTTAATGAAAATTTCCCACATAAACGTGACAAACAAATACAACAGATTTGTTTTCCTAGAAAACATAGCTGTTATATAATATTAAAATAATCATAAAGTTAATTTTAAATATTAACTTAAAACATGCTCACACAAACATAGGGAACTCAATTCAAAGGTAAACACTGACGTTTTTGCTAAAAACTCACTTAGGCTATTGGAAAGCTATTATTTTTTTTGTAAAATAAAAAAAAAAGCTGGGAAGTCTACATCATAGTACTTCAAGTTTTATGTTGTTCAGCTATCTCTTTCTTGGGTCATAATTTTATCAGGAATTCTCTCAGTACTTGGGGTTCAAATCCACATTCTATCAATATACCAAGTTGGCATTTGGACCTTTTTGAACTCCAGCCCTTAGAAAGATCCATGAGAGTTACTATCTGAATCTTGTGTGTATGCTTTTTAAATGGCAACAACACAGTTTTAGTAATGAGAGTGGAATAAAAGAAACAATAGCAACAGCTAGCATTATTTCCAAGAAAAAAATAAAATTAAATGGAATGATACATAAGTCATGTAGCATCTTGAATATAAACACATAAACCCTCGATTGATGCTGAATATGGAAAGCAAGGCGAAAGAAAAGCTGGATAGTACACTATTGTGAGCAGTGAAAGGGGACATTCTTTTAGGTAAAGGCAGTTTTAAGAGAACACATTTTATGAAATATAAGAAAGATTTTCCTCCATGAAGGACTTCATAGAGACACATATAGAATAAAGATTAAAAGAACACAGGTATGAATAATAGTTTAGTAATAGAAAGAACTTGAAAGGAAAGGCTATATAATAAATGCAGACCTGGCTAGAGTAGGAGTGGAAGATGGAGTAAACTAAAATTACCTAGAAATAATAACATCATAGAAATAAAGCTTAATAGAGCAATGAGAAATGGGTATAGCATTTAAATGTATTCATAATAGCAGAGAGAATTAATCAGAGTTGACAAGAAAGAAAGAGTCATCAGCATCTACGTGGGAAGTAAAGCCACAGGATTGAGAACAATAGCATAGGGACAAGGGGTGAGGAGAAAAGAGAAGGTCACCAAATGAAGCAATCTAGTTGACGTTGAACATTTGGGAGTGATTCCAAATCCAACCCATCTTTAAAATTCTGCTCAAATTCCACCTCTTATACCAAGCCTTCTCTGAACATTCCTGGGTTCACAGTTGTGGTTCCTCTCACTCTTGTTTGGTGGGTGATGATTCCTCACACCATTGCTAAACTCTCCTCCTTATTTTTGAAGAGCTTAGTATACTATCTTCCCCGCTGTACTGCTGTTGAAAACTAGGTTCAGAAGTTGTATTCATTTGCATTTTTCATGGCAAATAGTTTAATTCTACAAGCAGAGTGGGTATCCAACAAGTGTTTGTCATATGGACAACCAGATCAGCTTACTTTGTTTGCACATAAATTGCTTTAAAATGAGTAAAATCACTTACGGTATCATGTAAGAACTAAGTACTAGAATTGGAAGGAAAAGGCCACTTTTTCTGGTAGCTTTGAACCACTAGCATGGGGGTGGAATAAATCAGCCTCAAAGGAAAAGTTTAGGTTAGTTAAACCAATGTGAAGGCAAAGAAGGAATACAAATCAGAATATGGTGAAAAGATAATGTGGGAGAGATTAAAATATATCTTAATGAAAACAAATATTGGGAAATCAGTAAAAATTGTCAAGGCTTAATTTTATTGGTCAAATATGGAAAATAATATAATCTCCAAGAATTACAACTTAATAGTAAGTTGTTCAAGGACAAATACAATCAATACAATTTCACATTGATTTTGCATGGGTGATTTGAAGTAGTACCTTGGGAATTGTTGTTCTAAGTCTATTTGGGCTCTTTACATAGTTTTGGTATCAAAATACCAAATAATGTTTGCTCTTTTTTGTCTGAAGGCAACATTTTTATGCTCAAGGAGTTCCAACAAAGAGCACATAAAATCCCAAGATGTTGGAAAGATAATTCCTGGTAGATATGGGTCTGTAATGGTAACATGGATAGCTGTGTGAGTGGCATCACTGAATAAATATTATTCCAGACACTTTGAGATGCTTCGTGGTTAGGTCACAATTATGCACTGAATCATATCATAAGTGCTCATTTTTTACCCTCACTAGTAAAAAAAATCCTTTTTAAAAAAATCATCATCAGCCTTGAAAAGCACTTTTTTATGATGCATAGGACTTAGGAAACCTTAAAATTACATGTAGTGAGAGAGAAATCAGATTGTCTCACTTCAGCAACTGAAATTAAACCCCTCTTCTTTTTTCCAACTAAAAGACATAGTTAATGTTCAATTACTTGGCTTTGGGTTGATGATCTGGATCTGTTTCTCCCATTTCTGGGAGAACTTGTCTATAATATTCGGATCAGTGCATCACCTTTCTGTTTTGCTTTCTGCATTGTTGAGCAAACCTAACCACTGAGGGACACTTAATGCCATGCCTGGCAGTGTGATTGACAGAGACTCACTCACATTTAGTGCTTACAGAGATTGTTCCAATATTATGTGGACTATAGTGAGCATTTATTTTTTAAAATTGTGAAGGCAAAGAAATCAACAGAAGTTAATTCTTTTTAAAAATGTTGTAAGAACACAAAATATGATACTTATTTTAAAATATCTTTCAGAGAGCTAAATTTACCTTGTAAGTTTCAGAGTTTTATTAGTCTGCTCTCATGCTGCTAATAAAGACATACAGGAGACTGGGTAATTTACAAAGGAAGGAGGTTTAATTGATTCACAGTTCCACACGGCTGGAGAGGCCTCACAATCATGGTAGAAGATGAAGGGAAAGCAAAGGGGTATCTTACATGGCAGCAGGGAAGAGAGCTTGTGCAGGGGAGCTCCCATTTATAAAACTATCAGATCTTCTGAGATCTTATTCACTAGCAGGAGAACAGTATGGGGGAAACCGTCCCTGTGATTCTATTATCTCCACCTGGCTGCACCTTTGACACATGGGGATTATTACAATTCAAGGTGAGATTTGGGTGGGGTCACAGCCAAACCATATCAAGAATGTAAATTATATGACATTTAATATAATTATAAAATTGTATTGATCAGTCTATTTACTGATATGATGTCCTAGGGAAAGCAATAAGAATATTTGAAAAAAAATCCCTTCTATATATTTTACATACAAAGTCTTAAAGGAAAAATATTTTGTTTCCCTTAACATGTTTTTAGGCCTTAATGTCTCTAGTTTAAGCATCTTGTGGTATTAAATGGTGGATACAACATTGATATCCATTTTAAACTCCAATGACTTGGATCCAAGCCTCATTCGCTATTTTACATTTATTAGATCAGGCCCTTAAATCCTTTGGACTATAACATAATTATCTGAAAAATGGGAGTTCAAAATCTCTATCTATGTCACAGAGTAGATTCAACAGAGAGATATATGTGAGAATATTTTCAAGTTTTAAAGTACTGTTACCACTGGTACCAAAGGTCACATTTAGACATCTGGCTCCAAACAACATGGTGTAGACCCAATTTTCTCATTTTCTCCTTTCCAAATACAACTAAATACGCTAGACACAATTCAACAGACATTCACAAAATACCCTGAAAGGTGGAAAGAAGGCGTCAGGAATTAGGAAATGACACCACAGCAAGTGTGTAGGACTTTCTTTTCTCTCCCATATATCTCAGACAGTGTATCAGGAAGACCTTCAGCCTGGAATGGACAACAGGCATATCAACAAACCAGAAAAACAAGCCAACAAAAGAGAAAAGCCTGCTTTTTCTGGACAAAAGGCAAGGAAACGAGGAGAGCAGCCTTTTTCCTGACTCAAATCTAGAACCTGTTAGTGGTGACATCAGTAGATCCCAGAAAGGGTAACACATCTTGCATCAGTAGTGGCAGCTGGATACACCTGCAGTGGTGACATCAGTGAATCTCGTATGGGTGACCTATCCTCTTCCCCATACCTGTCTATATCATGTAGGCAGAGATAAAAGGCCAGAGAAAACACTTTCCATCCCAGAGATCTAACATCTAACATCCTTACTAGCAATAACAGGTGACCAACAGAAGTGCTTTCCATAACTTGCAAGTGGCACTAGCAAGAATGTATCAGGAGCTCCCAAGTCAGGAGAACTAAGCAGACCAAAATAGCATGGAAGAGCTCTGCAAAGTAAACTGCATTTGGAACTACAGCCTGTGAAATAGGCCAGAATCTACATACCAAACCAAAACAGGAACATTCTTGGCTAAAATAATAGATTTTACTTTAAATGTCCATTTAAAAAGGGTCTGTATAAAGAATGTCCAGGATAAACATAAGCCATGAACCAGGAAAAACAAATTGGATGAGAAAAGACAATAAACTAATTCTGATAACCAAGAAAAATAAAATGTCAAATTTATCTGACAAGGATTTTAAAGCAGCCATCATAAAATTGCTTTAACAAGCAATTGTGAATTCTCTTGAAACAAAAAAAAAAATCTCAGTAAAGATATGGAAGTTATGAAAAAGCACTAAATAGAAATTATAGGATGGAAAAATAAAATAATAGGAATTAGTAGCTTTCTGGGTGGGTCCGTAACAGAGTGGATATAATAGGACAAAACAATGAAATTAAGGACAGATTAACAAAGGTTATTCAAAAAATTCAAAAACTTGAAATTGTTTCTAATTCATCAACTTGGAAGAAATGGACCAATTCCTATAAAACTACAAACTACCAAAACTAATGAAATGAAGTGCATAACCTGAACAATCCCATAACCGTTAAAGCAATTGAATTCATAATTAAAATCTTCTTGAAAAAAATCTCTAGGACAGTTGTTTCACTGGAGTTTTGCCAAACATTTGAAAAAAGAGTTGACACCAATTTTACACAATCTTTCCCAGAAAATAGAAGAGTAGGGAATGCTTACCAACTCATTTTATGTAGCCGGTATTACCCTGATACTGAAATCAGATAAAGACAGTACAAAAAAAATTATGGACCAGTATTTCTCATGAATAGAGACACAAAAATTCTCAATAAAATATTATCAAGTTAAACAAAACAGTATATTAAAAGAATTATTCACCATGTCCAAGTGGGACTTATCCCAGGTATGCAAGGTTGATTTAACATTTGAAAATCAATGTAATCTACCATGACAAGAGTTTAAATAAGAAATATCTTATGATTATATCAATGGAAAATAGTCTATGTAGGAATAACAAGAAATGTATTCCTACAAATAAATGAATTCAGCAAGGACATGAGATCTAAGACTAACACACGAAAATTAATCTCATGTATATATTCTAACAACAAACATGCAGAGACGGAAATTAAAAACACAATACCCCTTTACATTGCTTAAAAAAATGGAATGCTTAGGTATACACTAAACAAAATGTGCAATGTATTTTTGCTGAAAATTACAAAATGCTGATGAAGGAACTAAAAGAAGGTTGAAATAATTGGAAGGGTTTATCATGTTCATGGATTAGAATACTCAGTACAGTAAAGATACATATTATTGTCAACTTAATCTGGAGATTTAATGCAATTCCTATCAGAAATCCAACAAGATTTTTGTAGTCTTAGAAAAGCTTATTCTAAAATTTATATAAAAAAGGAAAAGACCTAAAATATCTAAAACAACTTTGGTGAGAGTAAAGTAGGAAATATCACTGTATTAGTCTGTTCCCACACTGATATAAAGAACTTCCTGATACTGGGTGATTCATAAAGAAAAGCAGTTTAATTGACTCACAGTTCTGCATGGCTCGGGAGGCCTCAGGAAACTTATAATCATGGCAGAAGGGGAATCAGGCACATCTTAAATGGCGACAGTTGAGAGAAAGAGTGTGTGAGAATGCAGGAAAAACTACCCTTTATAAAACCATCAGATCTTGTGAGAATTCACTCACTATCATGAGAACAGCATGGGAGAACTGCCCCCATAATTCAATCACTTCCCTCCCTTGACATGTGGGGATTACAGGTCCCATCCTCAACACATGGGGATTGCAACTCAAGATGAGATTTCAGTGGGCACATAGAACCAAACCATATCAATCACTCTATCCAAATATTAAGGTTTACTATGTAGCTGCAAAAATCAAGACAGTGTGGTACAAGTGAAAGGATAGGCCCATAGATGAACAGAAACCAACAGTTTATGACAGAGGTGCACACACAATTCTATGGAAGAAGGAAAACCTTTTCAACAAACGGTGCTCAAACAGTTGGACATCCAGAGGAGAAAAACAATTTGAGAGAGAGAGAACCTTAACCTAACTATTTTACCTTAAACAAAAAGTCACTCAAAATACATCACAGACTTAAACATAAAAAATAACACTATACAATATTTAGGATAAAATATGAAAAAAATATTTGGGACCTGGGGCTAGATTGAAGAGACCTCAGACTTGATACCAAAGTATGATTCATAAAAGGGAAAATGATAATCTGGATTCATCAAAGTTAAAAATATTTATCTGCAAAAGATCCTGTTAAGTGGATAGAAAGACGAATTACAGACTGGGAGAAAATGTTTGTAAACAACATATCTGGCAAAGGAACTTGTATACATAAAGAACTTCCAAAACTGAGTTTAAAAAGCAAACTAACTAGGCAAAAGACATGATCAGATTTGCACTGATTAGGATATACATATGACAAATAATCATATAAAAAGATGTCCAGTATCACTAGCAGTTAGGGAAATGCAAATTAAGACAAAAAAAATCAGTATCACTACATACATATCAGAATGGCTAAAATTTAAAAAATACTCGTGACCTCAAATGCTGGCAAGGATGCAGAGAAACTGGATCACAAACTGGATGCAGAGAAAAGGGAATGTGAAAGAGTATACTCACTCTAAAACAGTTTGGCAGTTTGTTCTAAAACTGAAATGCACTTAGTATATAATCCAGCAATTGCACTCTTGGGTAGTTAGAGAAGTGAAAAACCTATGTTAACACAAAAATGTGTATGCAAATGTTCACAGCAGCTTTATTCATTCACATTAGCCCCAAACTGCATACAACCCACAAGTCCTTCAATGGGTACCCTACAGGAGACTGTGGTATATCCATGTCAGAGTCTTCAGGCATAGTATACAACAACAAAAGTTGCAAATTATTGATATACACACTAGAATGTATTTCAACAGAATTATTCTGACTGGAAAAGTCAATCTTAAAAGTTTATACACTTTATGATTCCACTTATACAATATTTTTGAAAGAAAGTTATTGAAGTGAAGAACAGATCAGAAGCTGACAAGGTTTAGGGATTGGTCGGGGGAAGGAGATGAGCATGGCTATGAAGGAGTAGCATAAGGGAGCCCTGTGGTGAAGCAGTTCTGAATTTCAATTGTGCTCATACTTATGTATAACTACACATGTGATATCATCACATGGAAACACACACACACACACGCACACACACACACACACACACACAGGAGTACTTGTATGCCTGACAAAATATGACGTAAGCTCTGTAGATTGTACCACTATCAATTTTCTGGTTTTGATATGGTACAATATTTATGTAAGTTAACACTTGGGGAGGCTAATGAGGGTGTCTAACACCTTCCTGTAAATTCCTTAGTAACTTCCTGTGAATTTATAATTATTTCAAAATTGAAAAAGGTTTTAGAAAGTCACATTTGAAAAATTTTGAAATCATTCTGCTACTGTGCAAAACAAACACATTTGTTGATGTCAATATTATTTTAAAAGTTGTATGCATTGAGGAGTAATGACAAGATTTCAGTCATTGCTCTGTATGCAAGTAACTTGAGCAATTAAGAGCAATTAAGAAACAAAATTGGACAGAAATGTAATTCTTACATAGGCACTACTTTATAGCCACATGAAATATTAACAGGTAGAAGGGGGAAATATATAGATCATTAGTGCAGGAAGTGTATCCAAAATGCTTAATAACTTATATGGTCTGGACATCAACCAAACAATAACAGAATCTGGGACCAATGAGAACAGATGCCAGTCACAAACCAAAATTTGGTACTAGTGCACAATAGTGGAATATCCATCCTAAATGATTTATTTTGGATAAACTGTTCTATTTACTCCACAAAAGACTTGCATGCCTAAAATGTTGGTATTTGTGAGTACTTCCGACCCGAAAAGACTGGAAGGGGCACTGTATTATTGGATGAAGCATACCTCAACATGTTGCTAAAGCAAATCATGACTAATAACAGTCAATTACAAAAAAAATGCTTCTATTAGGATATTTGAAATTTCCTCATTTTTTACAAACACATATGAAATATCAGTACAAAAACAAAATCACATTCAAGTTAATTTATCACATTTCAAGATGGGTATTCAATATTTTCATATAAATAATTTTTACAATTTTGAAGTCTTAGTACTTGAATAGTTAATTCTGTTAGAATCTCTTTATCAATTCTTTCCTCAAGGAAACCTTCCTCAAAGGTGCTTTGCAAACATAATCTTAGCAGGTTTATCAGATTAGAAAGATAAACACTGAAAGGTAAAATTAATTTGGTCATACTTAATCTTCTTGAGAAATTAGGATCACTAATTATCAAAACAAATTTAATGAGAAAGGCCAAAGCTCCTATTTAAGGGAAGATAAACAATGTAATTTAGAAACAGAATCTGAAATATGAACATAAAATTATGCATCTTTTAATCTGTGTATCAGTTTTA
The DNA here is from genome assembly GCF_001604975.1 of Cebus imitator. Classification (NCBI taxonomy): domain Eukaryota; kingdom Metazoa; phylum Chordata; class Mammalia; order Primates; family Cebidae; genus Cebus; species Cebus imitator. The sequence continues at coordinate 8,580,115 of NW_016107341.1, read as the reverse complement.
TAAAACTCATTTATGGAATGAATTGAAACTAATTAGTGTTTTCTACTATTTTAGAAAGGAAACTTCCTTCTGCAAAAACATCCTATTTAATAAGTATTATGAAGCATGGCATATGCTGCCTTTGTTCATGTACATTTTGGGTATTTTTTTTTTAAGAAAAGATAGATTAAGTAATTAGTTCAAGCATTAGTTATTTCCAGTTGAAATGCACTAGTCATGCAGGTAAATGGGTTAAGATTATGTAATGTTTTTTCCTGTAATAACATAAGAAAACTCACTTAAAATTCATACATATGGAATACAGAAACAAAGTCACCCAGTTCAGGCAGATGTACAGACAACTTAACAAGATGAAGGGGGAAGCCCCCCAGTGTATTACTATCAGGCTGGAATTAGCTAGATGGATAATTTTAGCCTACATGGATTTGTTCATTTCTGTTTAGCCAAGATATTCTATAGTAATTCAAAGCTGTTAAGGTAGGATAACTATTTTGAGTTTTTACCAGTTATCTTCTATAAGACTCAACTGCTGGTTCAGAGTACTACATGAAGGAAAGAAAATGAGCAGTTATTTAGAATTTATGGTGCTACAATCACTGTGCTTCTAAAATGTGAAAATAAATCTGCATGAAAGGTGTATAATTCCCATTTTATAGGTAAGAAAATCTAGGCTCCCAGAGATTCAGTACCATGCCCAAGAACCCACAGACTGAGGTTTGGAACAATTTTTCCTGACTCCAAATCTTAAACAATTTCTTTTTCTGTACATTATACTGTGATCCTACTGAGTTTAATAACATTTTGACTTTAAAAAAGAACGGTCCTACAAGGCTTAATTCACTTTTGATATGGATTCTAACCCAGCAATGATCACGGGATGTCAGCACAGAAATGCCTGTGATTGAAAATGTCTCAGGAGGATCCCATACTACTGCATCTGAGAGGACAGACAGGATGGTGCCTTATACATACTTTAAGCAATCTTGCATCCAATTTATTTTGTGGTTAACTGCTATTTCTGTGGTATTTTAAAAAAGACTATATTGGCTTGCTAAACAGCACTCCCCCAAAAACTAATATTAGAATCCAGTAGTAGGTGGAGACGTTTTTTTCTGCCATGTACACTGGTGCTAAAACTCCAAAAGTGTACAGAGCTGTGACAAATGCACAGAACATAATGGCTTCAGCATTTTCAACCCAACTGTGAGAGAAGGAAGTAGGTTTTTATGTTTAGTAGCAGTATTATCCTTTAGGTAAAAAGGCGAAATGATTGCTATAGTGTCAGTAGAATAAATGCTTCTTTAATATGTATCTGTACTGAGCCATCCATGTCCTCTTTTTCTCCTTAATACCAATGAGAAAACTTTTGTGATTTTTTTCCTCTAGACTAGTTTCCCCTCTCATCTCTCCTTCACTTGTCTTCCTCCTGTACTAATTGACCTAGGAATTAACTTCACTCATTTAAGCAAATGGATCTGAAGATGCAAACATTTCCGGATACATATCTACATACACATACATACCTCTATATATTCATACATAATAAACACATACATGACAATATCTTCAGTGATCAACATATAAATTATGATAACAATAAAGATTTTATGACAGTTGGCCCAGTAACATCCAAAATGTACAATTTAAAAATAACTGCACTAAAATTTCTGCTACCAGATAGGATGCAGTGAGCAGCTTATTAGCCATGAGAAAACAGAAAGTCTAGATAAAATGTAAAACAATAAGCAATTTTTTCACCAGAAACTACCTGAAGCAACATGTTGTAGAAGGTCTAAGATCCTCAAAAGGGAACCCTGGAGAGGTGAGGGAAGAATCTGAAGCTGCTTTTGTTTAGTCTGGGCTCTCACAACAGTATAGACTTGGCCTGGAAGAAGGCCGCTGATGGACACGAAAGAAATCAGAAGTGAGCACTCTTGAGGGACTGGGGTGACAGAGACGTGAGAGATCTCAAACAGTTAATCAGTTATCTCCTGACACTTGTCAATTCTGCGGCTGCAGGATCTAGAGGCAAAGAGCTAAGCTAAATCCCCTGAAAAGCATCTCAGATTTTTGGGAGTCTGGCAGCCCTAAGAAGAAAAATACTTAAAAATATTGGTGTTCAAGGCCTGCCAAAATTAGAGCCTACACGAATGTGGTAGGTTACGGTTTGCCCTGAGGACCAAATTCAGCCCACCCCTATTTGTGTGTGGCCCATGGGCTAAGAACAATTAACACATCTTTGAATAGTTGAGGAAAAATCAAATAATTATTTTGTTACGTCAAAGTATATAAAACTTGCCCTGGCCCAAGATGGCGGATGAGGTAATCTGACGTGTTGTGGCTGAGATTCTGGTGCTGAAGACTAACACAGGACACCGAGATCAAGAGTTGCGGGTGCGGCGACTGAAGGAGGAATATCAGTCCCTTATCTGGTACGTGGAAGAATGCTGACAACGATGGAGCCCAACAAGAAAGGGACTCGGTGGTTTGGAAAATGTTGGTATAGCTATAACCTCTGGACATGACAGTTTGACATTCCTATCACATATCCTACTACTTCCCCAGAAATTGCAGTCCCTGAGCTGGATGGAAAGACAGCAAAGATGTACAGAGGTGGCAAAATGTACCTGACAGATCATTTCAAGCCTTTGTGAGCCAGGAATGTGGCCAAATTTGGACTAGCTCATCTTGTGGCTCTGAGACTGGGTTCAGGGCTGGCGGTGGAAATCCCTGATCTGATTCAGAAGGGCGTCATCCAGCACAAAGAGAAATGCAACCAGTGAAGGACCAAGCCACTGATGCAGGGCAGAGGGATATTTGATAGGCTACAGTCCTGTTTTCCCATGTACCACACTTCACTCAGCTAACTGCTTCCCCTTACCCTCTACCTCTGGTTGTTACTGAGTAGCTGCAGGAGGCATTGCTGGGGTGGGGAGGGGAAGACCAAAACACCAAGCAGTATTGCTGTTCAGTTTCTAAGGCTGCACAGGGAAGGGAAAGACTGGGCTTTGGAAAATCAAGAGGCAATTTATATCCTTCCCCTAAAGTGGAAGCAACGTGTGATCCTATAGGCATAGGGGGTAACTGGGACATAATCTCTCCGGTAGTCTCTCATAGCGTCTCAGGAGACAACTCATCAATAAAAGCTGTTTCCTCTGGTTAAAAAAAAAGTATACAAAACTTAAAAAACTCATATTTTGATGTCCATACATAAATCCTTATCAGAATACACGCATGACCTTTATATATTGACATAAGCTGCTTTTGCATAATGAGTGGTTGCAAAGAAACTGGATGACCTGCAAAACCTAAAATCTTTATCGCCTGGCCCTTTACAAAAAATGTTTGCCAACCTGCACTAGGCTGCTAGTTGAAAACTCTGATGGCCAGGGCAAACTCAACCCAACCTCACGTTGGCTCAGTTCTGGTTTCGATTAGGGTAATTAGCTTTCACTCTATCTGCCTAGCAGAGAAGTGGTAAACCTTTGCTGGAAAAAGATATCAACCACTGGAGCCTCTACATTTTTAAATACACACTCTATACATATTCCTGCATTCCAAAAATTACTGTACTAACTTTTCTCTGAGCTGAAGTGTGACACATATGAAGAAACGTGACTTAATTGGCAAGTTCAGTAGCAATTCATTAACATCCAATGTTGTAAATAAGTTATCTATGTCATTTAAAGAAAAGTAAAATATAGGTAACAATATTACCTAAAAGCACTTTTCTTGGCAAGAAAACTTAAAATAGGTGTCCAGAGTAATAACATTCTAACAAACTAGATGTTAGTTTCCACTGTAAAATGGTCCAATAATATAGAGTCTATGAATTATTTATTTTGTAGTAAATGAAAACAAATAGCAATTGACCAGTTACAAATCATCCTGATCTATAAACTGAATGGTAGAGCTCATTTCTCAGTGACATGTGGTTTAGAAAACACCAGCATCATATTTTAGGCTCTACCATCCTGTGAAGCCTGATAAGCACAGATGTGAGAAAAATGAATAACACCAAAATATTATAATTATGCAATATGTTATGCCTGCATCTCTCCCAGGATTTTAAAATTTGACTTTAATAATGTTTTATAATAAAAAGAACAACTCAAAGGGGCAAGACAGCTGAGAAGTTCAATATGTCACAGAACTGCAAAATTGTTAAATTCACTTTAAGTAGCATATACTAAGGTTTTACATCTGTGACATAAGTAAATCATAACTCCTAGATATAACAGAACAGGTCATTTAATTTTCAGACTATCACTTTTTGTAACACATGTCTTATTGGTGTCAATCACATATAACCTAATCATGCTTAAAAGTTCAGGTCAGACAATAATTTTCTGGGATTCAACTGTGTACAATTGTACTGCTATACAGAAAGGATACAGATATGGCTATGAATACAAAATTAAATATAGATACATCAAAAGTGAGTATTTGTACATTTATGTATGTTCATATAAATTACAATCTCTAATTTTGAATTTAACTCAGTCCCTAGCCTGTGGACAGTTACCTTGTAACATAGGAATGCACAATGTCATGTGGATATTATCTGAGAAAGTCAGAATTATGCTTGAAAAGGAAGGACTTTTAGAATGAGAAATTTTTAAAAAGTTAACTTTTTAAAAACTTTGTTTAAAGTTCAGATATTCTCTGCTATTTTCTTCACCTTTAAGAGCTCCTCAATGACAGAAGCCTCTGAATTGAGCTCTAATAATTTAATCACATAAAGTCTGTGAATGTCATCAAATAATAAATCATCAGAGTATGCTATTGATCATTTTACCTAAACCATAAGTGCTCCTTTAGAATTAAACTCAATATTAAAAAAAATTGCAAATATCATCAGTAACAGACTTCACTCATATAGTTTACTAATCGAAAAACAAGGTTTACATTCATCTAGTCCTTAAAATTATTTTTGAAAAATTCTTCACACGCAGGAAAACAGTCTATTTTAAAGCAGGTCAATATTAGATGATTGAGAATTGGAAAATACTAAGGATATTCTAAGACATTTAGGCAACTGGTTATTTTATTCAAATGCTCGATTCAAGGAAAGTATGTCTTTACATTTCTGATTCCTTAATAACTGCTAGAATGCTATGCCTTTGAAAACAAAATCAAATATTATAGTGTCACAAACTGTTTCTGTTATGCATCATATCTGACTCCAATTAAAAGATCAGAGTCCTCCGAGCGACATATTACAAACAAAAATCCTTAGTAGGTAGTGGAAAGTCAGGCCAGGAGTCAGACAGAACCAACAGAGATGAGAGATGTGATATTCAGCACAGTCTCCTCAGAGAGAAAAAGCAAAACCACATGGCCCTGCTGAAATGCCGAGTTAATCCTCTCTCTTATCTGAGCACTAAATATTACATCCTTAAAATTATTCCAACTAGATTACTGCCTCTTCAGGTGAGACTCTCGTTTAAGAAACACAAACATTCTCAAAGCACATTGCTGAAACATCGTAAAAACTTAACCTACCATTTTCTTTGCACTCTTCTGGAGGTTTAGCCTTTTTCGCAAGTCGTGGATCCAGCCATGATGTTGTCTTTGTGTTATGGCTGAAAAGAAAAGAGATCACTCTGAACAGACACATACTGAAAGGAATCAAGTTTATTCCTTAAGAAAAAAAAAGCAGGGTTAGTCCAACAAAATTGCAATCGATACACTTAATTTGCTTACTGGTTCTAAGTAGCCCTGAAGGAGTGTAAGAGTAATTGTGCAAGGCAGCTGTAAATTTGGCAACCTCAGCTCCCTGTCCTCAAAGCAGCTATTTTTATTAAAATCAACTAGAATGTTGCCAAGTTAACCTCATTGAAAATGCAGAACTCATCCAGCGCAAAAGGGATTTATTACAAATACAGGATTCTCCAGTTGGAAGAGCATAGTCCACAGGCTCTGATAATGTTTCCTGAGTTTTGCAAAAGAATTATTTCCATCTTAAACCTACCCTTTTCATGAACAGTTGTTTTGTTACTCTCTAACTACAGACCTGGCAGAGGCAGCACAATAGTAATGCAGATTATGGCATGTTCTTGAGATTCCTGCATTTTCTCAATAAGTGATTAATAGCAATTTTATTAACCAACATTAAGCTATCTTTCATCCAAATACTTTCAACCCAGATCAGAATGCAGAAGACTGTCTGCATTCTAATGTTTCTGAAATGGAATTTCCAGAAATAATACATTTTTTTTTGAAAAAAATGTTTTCTTGTAAGACTTTTGCCAGAAATTTAAAAAGTAAAAGAGAGATATTCTTAAAGCAGTGTTTCTTAAAGTGGTTGTGGAATACCTGCATTGGAATCACCTGACGGACAATGTACTGTATATTAGCAATGCGTATTCTGGGTCTTCAAAGAACTATCAAATAAGAATCTCTGAGGTGGGGCTACACAACCTCCATCATTGGGGAGCACTCCCAGTATTTCTTATGCACATTACAATTTAAGAGCCACTCACAGCTTATAACTGCTCACTGGAGCTAAAATATTTACTGTGTACAGTTGTCTCAAGGGATCTCATCTACCAATGGACAAATTGTCAAGAATTCGACATTTGTGAGGGTTTTGGGAAAAGAATGAACAAAGGCACAGGTGTGGGAACATGTGAGGCATATACAGGAAACAGTCAGAAGGCCAATCAATGGAACATGAGAGAGAAGAATAGAAGAGAAGATGGAAACAGAAATCAGAGCCAGATAATAGGCATACTTTAGTACAGTTGTAAGGAGGTCAAAATGATAATGATATAAATTTCACATGTATTCTCTTTCTTTAGTGAAATTTAACTACATTTTATCAATCATAGCCACAAATGTTAGCTAGATAATCTGTTATACCAGTCTGTACTTACAGAAGATTTGCCCAGGGATTATATTTAATTACAAATATGTAAAAATCAAGTTCCCTCCTAATGGAGGAACTTTCAAGCCAGGAAGGAGGGAAGATGGAGTCAAGATGGGTAGCAGAAAGCTATTTAAGATGTTAAATCACTCTTCAAATAGTATTTTCTGAATGATCATCCATCCCATCTGGCTATGTATAGAGCAATCTTTGATTTGCGAACTGTGACATAAAGACCCTTGAGTCATGAAGCTTCTGCTCCTGAAGAAAATATCATTTTATTTCTGACTTGTACATGGGATAAAGAGAAAGTATTCTCCATCACATTCTTCACATTTAAGAGCTCCTTGATGACAAATGCCTCTGAACAGGACTTTAATAAGTTGATCAGAAAAGGGCTGTGAATTTGATCAAGTAATAAATCATGAGGAGAGCATGCCAGCTTTTATTTTGCCTCAATTTGACCCTTGTAAGATCTGCTGGTGCTTCATTATCAAGTTTCAGGCACTTTCATCTGGTTCTGGCCCTTGTTTGTAAGCCAATATAATCTAGTATTTTCTTCTGAACTGAAGACTTCACACTTGAGGATGCAGGTTCTGATTATTCCTAGTGTGAGGATGGGGGCACTGGGTTCAGTGTTTGCTGCTCTCATTTTGGCAAAAAGAAAAAACACAATCACTTAAAAAAATGCTCTTTATAAGCTGGGTGTGGTGGCTCATGTCTGTAATCCCAGCACTTTGGGAGGCCAAGGTGGGTGGATTACCTGAGGTTGGGAGTTAGAGACCAGCCTGACCAACATGGAGAAATCCCATCTCTACTAAAGTTATAAAATTATCTGGATGTGGTGGAGGGCACCTGTAATCCCAGCTGCTCAGGAAGCTGAGGCAGAAGAATCGCTTGAACCCTAGAGGCAGAAATTGCAGTGAGCCAAGATCATGCCATTGCACTCCAGCCTGGGCAACAAGAGCGAAACTCTGTCTCAAAACAAAACAAAAAACAAAACAAAACAAACAAACAAAATGCTCTTTATAGACGTGTCTCAGTTCAAAGTATATATGTGTCTATGTGTGTGTTGATGTCTATGTTTCTATGAGGTGGGGAGAAATCTTGGGAAGTAGTCAAGGAAAATACATTTTTCTTCTTTTGTCCTCACTTGCTTCTTCCAAATCCTTTCCCCTTTTTGGAAAAAAGTCACTTCTAAGCTCCTTAGACATATTCACAAAAGCAAACACATACATGAGTAAGATTAAGGGAACATTACTAAGCCACTGCAGGGAGTCAAATTACCATTTCTATTGCACACCACCATGGGTCTCAAATACTGGCTAATTTAGTAGAGAACTGTGAATTTTCCAGCTTTCTTGAGTTTATATAAAGCATTTCATTACAGGCTGATTTTTTTTAGGTTGAACTAGCATTAACGGTGTGTCACTTTAATACATTTTGACAGAATGAGTCTCTTATAGTTAACAGCATTTTTAGCTGATCTTCAGAAATGATTCTGAAATAAATGTGGGTAGTAGCTACCTTCAGTAATTGTCATAAACATCACATGAAGAGCTAGCACAGTATTTTTCAATAGTGGTTCTCACCAGCCTTGGAATTTACATGTTCTTCCAAGATGCCTTGCAAAGAGGATATTTTTAATGCATTGGGAGACAACAGACCAACCAGTCCTTCTACTTCCCTTAAATTACATATTTTAAACCTTAATAATTCCATTTGAAAACAGAATTAGGTGTTGGGCCGGAAACCTTGTTCAAAATGGGATCGTTGAGGGATTTTTTCACATTCTGCGTACTGTCTTTCAAGTTTAAGGAGGTGATTTCCTTTCACTTCCTAGCTAGGGCAGATTCAGGTGTATGACGTCGGTATCCTGTATTTATCCAAACTGTGTGTCACAAAAATACCAGGAAAAGAAAATGTCAATGCTATATAATTTTATATTTCAAGTTTCTTTAACAGAGACACATACAAATACATAGGCTACATTTGCACACAAACTTTTCTTATTCTAGCTGGGGAATGGAACAAATATTTTCTAGGAAAGGTTGAATCATACCATTATACTACTTCATGTATTTTGTAGGATAAAGTTAATGTGATGATCACAAAAAGTGAGAGGTCAAGTAAAAAGTCAGTAGCTATTTAAATTCAGTCAATGTCATATTTAAAAACCTGGATGAAAACCAAAAACAATGGTTTATCATATAGGCATATCTAAAACTCTTCTTTGATGTTCAGCTAAATACTGGGTCTATCTAGAGGACCCAGAAGTGAAATTTCAGTCAAGTTTGCATTTCTACTTTAAATTCATATCAGAATGGCCTTGAAAATATGCAATAGGCAGATCAGCAATGAACAGAAATTTCTGTACAATTTGTAACCTTAACCTTTGCCAAACTGACAGAGCAGCAAGTTAAATAATATCCTATCTTCTGAGAAAACATTCTTCTCACATAGAACATGCTTCATTTCAACAGGAAAAGCTATTTGCAGCCCAGCACACCATTGCAAAGTTATTCTCACTATCTCATATCATTTTCGATTGTCTACTGTGTCACAGACAGCAGCAGAACTTTCAGATATGTCCCCTCATTTAATGCTAACAAGCCTTTGTGGCTAAGTATTATGAATTCCATTTTATAGATGGAGAAACCCAGGTTAGGGGAATGTGGGTAACTTGCCCAAGGCTAAACAGCTAGTGCGTGCAAGTGAAAGAGGCAGCTAGCATTAAATTCAGATCTGATTTCCAGGTACAAGGTTTTTTGTGGTCTGAAACCAAAGGCATCTGGAATCTCACACATGGCTTTTTATATTGGGGTGCTTCATTTCACTCCCTGGAATAGTAATCAAGGGTCTGTTTACCAGCTTCTACCAGTAGTTTAGAAACAGACTTTTATCTATCGTTTATGGATAATCACTACCTAAACTCCTTTTCAGGTGTAAATGCTTTGCACTAAGTATGATAGTAAGTTCCATGTACATAGAGACAAAAGAGAGAACTACGATTGAGGAAAAATTGATAATATCACTGGAAAAGTTTTCTCCTTGTAAACTTAAATTCTGTATTTGAATCATTTCCTCTTCCTTTTCCTTTTCTTCCTTCCTTCCTTCCTTCCCTCCCTCCCTTCCTCTCTCTTTCTTTCTTTCTTTCCTTTTCTTTTTCTTTTCTTTTTTGAGACAGGATCTGGCTCTGTTGCCCAGGCTGGAGTGCAATGGCATGATCTTGGCTCACTGCCACCTCCACCTCCTGGGATCAAGCGATTCTCCCATTTCAGCCTCTCAAGTAGCCGGTACTAGGTGCATGCCACACACTGGCTAATTTTTTATTTTTATTTTTGTAGAGATAGGGTCAAATGCCTAAGATCAAGCGATCTGCCTGCTTTGGCTTCCGAAGTGCTGGGATTACAGGCGAGAACCACCACGCCTGGCCCGGAACCACTTTCACATCAAATTTTCTTCATTCAAATCTGAGTATTTTTCCAAAATGAAGTCTTTTTAGAAACCTGATTCATATAATGTACATATGAATATTTGGTCTTAGAAACTATATTAAACAAATAGGTTAGTAAGAAATACTATCAAAGGATGCAGTATTTATTGGGAGCAAAACTTAAAATTTTCTTACAGATCACGCCATATTCTAATCTTTTGTTCCAGTTTTTTATTCACTCCACTGTTTGTCCAGTCAGGGTACAAACCTCTTTTTTGTTTCTTAGGTATATGCATAACTGGATCCTCAAGGGTAACCCAATTCAGACCTAATTTTAAAACATATTCTCCATTCCTTTCTGATTTCTTTGTTTCCTCCTTTTCTTTCCTTCTTTAATATTACCAATCAGAGCCAAACAAGGTTTTCACTGCTGTACAACTATTAGAAGAATTTTCTTTCAACTAAAATTTTCTTAGTGAAATGAAAAACTTATTATTAAACACACTTCTTTCCTTTGCTCTATTTTCTGTAAAACTAGAAACAGACTTAAAACAATGATAAATAAGTCCTCCAAATAGCCAATTTTGAATCTCAGTCTTAAACTGAGAGTTAAATGGTATATTTTTCCCCCTGGGAAATACTACGCCAGAAGAATAACAAGTGGTTAAAGCCAATGGCATTTGATTGCATAAAATAAGCTTGTGAACAAGATAAACAAGGTTCAGGTAGATATTCTGGAGTCAACAGCAATTCAAAATATCTATGGATGTTAAGGGTTCAATAGCAGTAGTGATATACGTTCAGAGACAGTAATAAGACAGATTGTTGACCTTACTTTAGGTTTAAAAAAAACCTGTTTTTTAAATTATTATACTCTAAGTTCTGGGATACAAGTGCAGAATGTGCAGGTTTGTTATATAGGTATACATGTGCCATGGTGGTTTGCTGCACCCATCAACCCTTCATCTGCATTAGGTATTTCTCCTAAGGCTTTCTCTCCCCTAGGCCCAACCCTCCGACAGGCTCCGGTGTGTGATGTTTCCCTCTCTGTGTCCCTGTGTTCTCATTGTTCAACTCCCACTTATGAGTGAGAACAAGCCATGTTTGGTTTTGTGTTCCTGTGTTAGTTTGCTGAAAGCATTAATTTTTAAAGGTATATAAATTGAGTAGATTTTACACAATAGTCAATAAAATCTTCAGGATGATTATAACATTTTCCAAAAGATTTTCTCTTCCAAAGAATTATTAAAGGCGATGATTGGATATATCTAATTGGTGATAAACAGTAGAAACTTGTTCCTTCAAGACTCCATTCACCCAAAATTTCACTATTTTTTTCAATCTATTCATAGGTCATCCACAAATAAAGCTATTGTCAATGATCTCTCTAGTGGTTATTTCCTAAATAATATTCCTACAATTTCATTTAAGCTTATAAATATTTGAGTTTGCCATCATATTACCTTTCATGTATTTAGAAAATATTTTTAAAGAAGTTACATTACAAATATTGTTTTGGATATTGTGGGTGTGTATTGCACACTGTTTTGTCTAAAACATTTATTTTCTGTCTGGAAATTATATCAGAATCTTGTGCAGGTACAAAAAAATATGAAGAAATATTTGATGTATCTCCTGTTTTTGTAATACAATTAACAGTAAGCCTAGACCACATTTTGTGACTAGGAAGATATGTCAAGTATAGAATGAAAAAGTATATTTCTGGTGTTGCTGCCTACGAAAAAAACCTGATTTTATATTTCTCTCCAATAAATTTCCAAAGTATTTTATCTTTTATTTAATAAATGAAGTTTAATGTTTTTTGGAAATGGAAGTTGGTAATTAAGTTAAGAAGATACAGAAACAGGAACACAAAAAGAAACATAAATTACTTGTATGTTTGTTTAGAATTTAAAAGCAAATTCAGCCCTGACAAGTATTTGGAAACCATGTACAGCCATGACATTTTTCACAGATGTGATTTTCAGTTTAAAAAGCCTGCATTTAAAAATCTATTATTTAAGATGACATAGTGTTCACTGCCATTCAGGAAGATGGCAGTAAACAAATAGGTTCTTGTTGTCTTTTTGTTTTTTGCCAAAGCAATAGCAGTCTCTTTTGTGTCACTAACTAAACTGACTCCCAAACAAAGAAGTAATTTAATGGAATTCCCACAGCATGTCAATCCAGATTAACCCTGTGGCAGCTCTTCTTTTATGGAGCATTTAGCCTCTGGAGTAGTGAATTGCTGGCCAAGAAACTTATAAAACAAATACTATTTGTAATATAAAAGTTTACTTTTCTCTCAGCCAATGTGTATTTATATATCGGAGGTGGAATGAGATAATGGGAATGACTCTAGAGTAAAAGAGCTATGTGACCTTGGGAATGTTAATTTGCCCAAGGATGGCTCAAAGTCTCATCTACAAAATCTGGATAAACCAAACACTTTATAGGGTGGTGATGATGTGAAGTGGGCACCACAGCAAATCGGTTAAGAGCAAGGACCATGGAGACAGACTACATTCCATGAAAGTCTTAATCTTGTCAGTTTTTTTGACTACTGTATTCTCACGGTTTAGAATGATCCCCAGGACATAATACATGACCAATAAACCCCTATTGAATAAATAGAATCAAAGAGCCCTGCCTATGTCTGACTTTTGGCAAGCAGTTACCTCTAAAAGCCTCAGTTTCATAAAGTGAAGATTAAGTGAATGGAGTATAAACTCTTAACAGATGAGCTATTGTTGTTAAGATAACCCGAACACACCCTAAAAAAGGTGGGCACGTGATAGATAATAACCCATTTGGATTTACAATCAATATACTGCGTATTTCAATGATAATGTTAATGAAAATGATGACGCAAGTCCAAGAAATTACTGGTTTTCTCCAGTATTATACATTTTAAAGCCTCCTGAAAATTATGAAACGTAAGACCTTATTATTATTTTAAAGCATGTTTGGAAGCATGCGTTCACTCAGAATTTAAAATTATGCTGCATAAAAATCAGCAATTCTCCTTTTCCAATAAAATATCATTGAATATAATAGAAGAAATCTGCTTTTATCATTCATCAAAGGAAGCAGTCTGAGTAGTGTAGAAAACACAGTTTACCCACCAGTTTACCAGGGTGGCTGAGGGAAGAAAAAAAATGCTGCCTCTTAAATGGAGAACTTAAGGACAGAGCCATATAAATTCTTTTGCAATATTAAATAAATCAATAACTATTTCAAAACATTACTGCATAAGAGACAAGTAAATGGAATTGCTTGTTACCTTAGTTCAACACCTATGCTGTTTAATATATATGTCTTTTTAAACTATTTAAAATTAATGTTTCAGTGTAGAGTTCTTTTATTCTATTTAGAAATAACTTTTATATATTTTATATAGATATATATTATATATACAAAATATATACACAATATATAGTATATATACAATATATAAATATACATACACAATATGTAAATATATATTATGTACATATATACATATATTCTGTATATATATTGTATAAATATTATTAAATATATACGTATATAATATACATATTTTATACACAGAACAAAAGGATCATTCTCCTTTGTTTCAGTTATTTTCTGTTTTGTCATGATCTTCATTTCACAGGAGACAGACTTCAGCAAAGTCTAATGAGAGGCTGGTACCTGACAGAAGACTTTCATTACTCTAAGTGGCTCCCACAATATCTGTACAAAGAGAAAAGTTTTTACTTGTGTCAGCACTTTTTCCCTCACAAATCTCTCATTTTTCTTCTTTACTTTTCCCTCTGCTTTACCTCCCTCTTGGTATTCTACCTTTCCTTTAAAAAACATTTTTTCTTATTTTTTTAATTAATAAAAATAATATGTACTGTATTCTTGAAAATTGCTGAGAGTAGATTTTAAGAGTTCTCAACACACACACAAAATGACAAGTATGTGAGGTAATGCATATGTTAATTAGCACAATTGTGCCATCCCACAATGCAAACGTATTTCTACTTTTTCTTTCCATCATGATTTCGGTCACATAACTGCTTCAGAACTGCCTCTGAGACACATGTTGGCTTTGTCCTTAAGACATGTCTTATTACTCAGCCATGCTCCCTCCCCAGCCACTGTCTCCTGCTCTGCTCTAGAAGATCTGCTTCCAAGGGCCTTTCATAGTATAGAGTTTATTAGTCACATAAGAATTTTTTTGTTATAGAAGCAAAGGTATTCGCAGAGTAATGACAATGGGTGGAAATGTTGATTCAAATGTAACTAGGAAAGGGAGGAGCATTCCAAGGCAAAGAATGAAAACAGACTGGAGAAAATCAGTGAAAAATAAAGAAAAAGTAAAGCACAGGAAACCATAGGCAGAGAGAAGGGGAACTGTAATGCTGTTGGTGGAGCTGGTCTGGACACGAGGGACCAGACCAAAAAGACACTGATCCACTCCCCGCTCTGTGATACTGGAGTTCATCACACCACATCTGGAGGTTCTTTATGGAAGACAGATGAATCACAAACTAGGGGTAAGGCGGAGTGAGTGGGGGAGTGGGAGGGCGGGGATGACTCCAGTCTGTGAAGGAATCTTAAGCAGGTGTACTAGGCTGCCTGGGTCCTGCCTCCTCTGTCAGTCACTTTCCAGACATAGTCACTTCTACTCTGACTCCGGCCTCCTTTTTTTTTCATTTTAGGTTTTGGGGTACATGTGAAGAACATGTAAGATTGTTGCATAGATACATACATGGCAGTGCGGTTTGCTGCCTTCCTCCCCATCACCTATATCTGGCATTTCTCCCCATGTTATCCCTCCCCAGCTCCCCACCTCCTGCTGTTCCTCCTGTTCCCCCCTCAACAGACCCCAGTGTGTGCTGCTCCCCTCCCTGTGTCCATGTGTTCTCATTGTTCAACACCCCCCTATGAATGAGAACATGTGGTGTTTTTCTGTTCTTGTGTCAGTTTACTGAGAATGATGGTTTCCAGGTTCATCCATGTCCCTACAAAGGACACAAACTGATCATTTTTTCACCTTAGTCTCCCTCGGCATCAGCTCTTTCATCACAGATGAAATTGTTCCCTCCATTTTGTTTTAATTCTACCTCCGTCTATCCTAATACTGTCCACCAGTCCTTCCCTCCAACAATAGGAAGATTAAAAAACAACAAACTCAAACAACAACAACAAAATGCCTGTCCTTTGCTTGCTTTTCAAAAGCACTAATGAGTCAGTGAAACAAAAACTAAGCAGTTATTTCCTGGGATTTACCAACAAATACCTACTTCTGTAGCAGGGTTGGGGGTTTCCTCACCATTCCTAATACGCCGAGGGACTTTGTCTCTGTAATGACAGCTCCCATGCCTGGAGTGCTGTATCTACCCTTTGTTAACTTTTCAAGGTATGTAGTCTCACCTTCCCTGTGGTGCCCCTTTTATATCTTAAACCTATTCTAAGCATTGACTTCCCTGAGTAGTATCACAAAATTCAGAAATTGTTGACCAGTTGTTTATAACTATTTGTCTCTTCCGCGATTCGCCAACAAGTTTGAGACCAAGGGCAAAATCTTACAAATGTTTGAATGCCAACCTTGGGTGACTGACTAGAGTCATAGAATCATTTTGCTAGATTATTTCAAGCCCTGACCAAGCCTCACTATTTACTATATACCTGGAAGATGAGTTCTGTCTTTTGAAGTTCCTTTTCTTCACAATCTTAAAAACTCACATAGTTAAAAGAGGAAAGTTTACAATTATCGAAAAGGCTTTTATGATTGCAGTACTGGAAACACTGTAAGAAAATAGTTCTTTAATCAACTTGGCACGCTGGTTTCCTTTTGTTATTTTCATATAGCCCTACTCCCCTTGTCTTATACAATAAAAATAAGTATGTCATCTGCTTCCTTATTCCAAACATCGATTGTTCTGAACATCTATTTGTGACTTCACATCTAAGATTTGCATTTTGACTTCTGGTCTGCAATGATATGCTATCTTTATCAATACCAAAACTATGTTTCTACATATGAATATTATTATTTTTGGTTGGTCACTTTTTAAACATTCTGATGTTCTATTTTTCAAATAATTGATAAAAGATGTCTTGATCATTGATTATAGCAATAAAAATAATGTAAGAGATTCTTATTCCTTTTAAAATTAGAACATTTGCTGAAAGGTGAATGTTACTGATTCATTTTCTGTAAAACACTACATTTCTCATCCACATTGGAGTCAAGCAGAGCACTGAGTAATTACTGGATTATGCAGTCCCTTGGTCGCATGTATCAAAGTTTCCAGCTTCACATGAGAATTAAATGTTGGTATGTGGTAGCATTTCAATTTCACAACTGAATTCTGTCTATAGAGATCTAAGTTATAAATCACTCCAGGTTGGAAAAGAAAATCCAGTTTTAGTGCATTTCTTAAATAATCAGAGTTTACATATTTTTATCCACTGTCAACAATGAAAACTTCAGTTTCTATTATTTTTTCTCTTTGAGGCTTCTCTAACTTTGACAGGATAAGGGTTATTCATTTACGTTAGTTTCAGTTCTTTCTAATGAGCACTTTGGTTGTCTTAGGCACATCAACAATTTCATTTTGTGCTAAGATTTTCTACTTTGGAATTTTTAAAAAGTTGTTTTAATCCTAGAAGCTAAAGAAAAGCCTGACATTATTAATAAGATGCATATGAAAATTATATCTTGAAAAAAATGTCCTAAAAGAAAGAGTAGGTTGAGTATTACTGAGAAGTTCAGGATTTGCACTATAGTTTCCTTAGCAAGTCATAAAAATTGTAAGCAACTAATAGAATGGAAAATGGCAAAAGGAAGTATAATGAGGTATGCAAAGCCAAATTATTTTACTTACATCTGACATCGGGGTCAAATGTTGAAAACATTTTCTTTGGCTTCCCACAGTGGCTCACCCCTGTAATCTCAGCATTTTGTCTCCCATTCAAGTACTAACCAGGCCCGACCCTGCTTAGCTTCCAAGATCAGACAAGATCGGGCATGTTCACGGTAGTATGGCTGTAGACAATCCCAGCATTTTGTGAGGCCAATGTGGGTGATCACCTGAGCCCAGGAGTTTGAGACCAGCCTTGGCAACATGGCAAAGCCCCATCTCTACTAAAAATACAAAAATTAGCCAGGCTTGGTGGCATGGTCGTGCACACCTGTGGTCCCAGCTATTCAGGAGGCTGAGGTGGGGGGACTGCTTAAGACTGGGAGGTCAAGGCTGCTGTGAGCTGTGATTGTGCCAATGCATTTTAGCCTGGACAACAGAGTGAGACCTTGACTCAAACATAAACAACCAACATCAATTTTTGTTTTCTTTTGTGACCTATTACTTTAAGTAGTTGCATTCTATTAAACTCCTGGACATTATGGTGGATATTTCTGCAATTAGCTTAGACAGTAGGAAAAAAAAATTCATTTGGACAAGATGGGGGTCCTGGAAGAAGCTGAATAAGCATTTTCCCATGAGATCTAGACTATTCCTAATTCAATAATAGCATCACATGGAGATTTTTTTTTTAGTCGTGATTATAAAAGATTGTAGGGTGCAATTATTTAATCCATTATTTGATTTATATCTATATTCCAGGATCCTTAACTGTGTTAAGGCACTATCCCATTATTCTCTCACCAAGAAAAAAGCTATTACCAGAAACAAAAGAATTTCATTTTTTTTAAAACCATGTCTCGCTTGCTACATCATTTATATCCTGCTATGATCTTTATGGCACTGTTGAAAGAAATGTGTGAAACTCACTCAATGAAGTAGACTTCACCCTTCTCTGTATAGGCCATTTCCCAGTTATCAGGCAATGGGTCTGGTTCCTCGCTGTCCTCAGGTTTAGTTGGCTTTGTGTCATCCATCTGCTCCTTCAGCTCCTCAGGCTGACTGTACACTGGGGCAGGATAAGGCTGGGGGGGCATCTCCCCTGAGGCACCTGCACTCTTATCTTCATGTTCACTGGATTCTGTGAGAGAACAAGAGCACGTGGTTAGTCACTCCAGCCATGGTAACTCTGGACTGATTATGGAGAATGCTGTACCAGGGAATAAACTCTATGAATAAACTTTTATGAAAGCTAACAAGAAACATTTCTGAAACAGCATAATTGCAAGCAGCTCTGGAAATGATTACTAGGCCTATTGAGTTCTTCTTTCAGTCCTCCTCTTCATCTATCTTTCAGCTAACTTCGATGTTTACAAAATTGGAAGTTTGAAGGATGTAATGTAAGAACCATTTCACAACATAGGTGTGGTTAGCAGAATAATGGCCCCCAGAATATGTTCATATCCTAATGTTTGGAATATATGAATATTATCTTGCATGACAAAAGATGATCTGCAGATGTGATTAAATTAAGGACCTTGAGATGGGGGGGATTATCTTTGATTATCCAGGTGGCTTCATCTGGATGATTATGATTAAACGTAATCACAAGTATCCTTAAAAGCAAAAAAATGAGGCAGAAAAGAGGGGTAAGAGGGAGAATTGACTACTAAATCATGGCCAAAAATATGCAATATTGCTGACTTATGAGACAGAAAAAGACCATAAGCCAAGGAATATTGGTGGCCTCTAGAATCTTGACAAGGCAAGGAAACAGATTATTTCCTGGAGAATCCAGAAAGTAATACAGCTTTGCCAACAAGGAACACAAGTCTTCCATTGTTTCAGTTACCCATGGTCGACCATGGTACAAAAATAGATGATTACAGTAAGATATTTTGAGAGAAAGACCACATTCATGTAACTTTCATAACAGTATACTGTTAATGTTGTTCTATTTTATTTTTTTGTTGTTAATTTCTTACTGCATCTGATTTGTAAATTAAATTTTATCATTTTTGTGTACAGTACATGTAGGATTCGGTACCATCAGAGGTTTCAGGCATCCACTAGGACTGGAGCACATCCCTTGTGGCTAAGGGGGGCTACTGTACAATGGAGCAAAAACTACCTTAAGAGACATGGAAACAGGCTTGGAGGACAGACCCCAGATCCCTAACATATAAATGGTATGAGTTCCAGAATGAGAAGAAGGAACACACAAGAATAAATAGTAAGTTGATAAATAATAGAAGAAAATTTACCTAAGACAAAGAAACATCAGTCTGCAGACTGAAATAGCTCACTGAATCTGAGGACAGATTAATGAAACATACAGACACCTGGACTCATCTAGCTGAAATTTCCAAACTACAATGTTAAAAGTCAACTTTAGCAGCTTCGTACTAAACAGAAATGATTACTTACAAAGAAAAGAGGAACAAAAGAGCATCAGACCTTTTATCTGTAATACTCTAAGCTCAAAGAGAGAGTAACATCTGTAGTAACTTAAGAGAAAAAAAGATATAGTAACCCAAGCTTAACTCCACCAAGATATTCATCTATCTGAGCAAAGACAGTCACTTTGGAACATCCAAACGTTCTGAATGTATAGTCTTCATGTAGCTTATCTGAGGGTAATATTTGAAAAATTACCCTTACCATATAATGACAATTGAATCAGAGCAGAGATCTCAAAATAGGGACAGAAAATAAAAGGTAGGAAGATGATATGGTCTGGCAGTGTTCCCATCGAAAATCTCATCTTGAATTGTAATCCCTGTGTGTCAAGGGCAGAACCAAGTAGAGGTAACTGGATCGTGGGGAAGATTTCCCCCATGCTGTTCTCCTGGTAGTGAGTGAGTCTCATGAGATCTGATGGTTTTATATGCATTTAGCATTTCCCCTGCTTGCGTTCACTCCGTCCTGCCAACCTGTGAAGAAGGTGCCTGCTTCTCTTTTGCCTTCTGCTATAAGTTTCCTGAGGCTACCCCAGCCACGTGGAACTATGAGTCAATTAAAACTCTTTCCTTTATAAGTTACCCAGTCTCAGCTATTTCTTCATAGCAGTGTGAGAATGGACTAATACAGAAGAAATAAATTCTGCATAATATAGTTAAAAGTAAATGGAAGATGATCACATTCGGAAAATTTGTACTATGTGTTAAAGACAGATTCTGGGAAAAAAAAGTACACGAAGACCTAATAAGAACATGGGTTTTAAACTTTATCTTAGGAAAGCTCAGGTTCTAGAAAGTGGAGAAAAGGTAGGAAAATAGAGACATTCTAAAACTCTCATCAGTAGACACTTCAGGGAGTGAGTATGTGAGACAATTTTAAAGGCCTCCTTTTCATGGGATGAGATTATTGGGCAAATAATTTGATCAAGGTTTAGGCTTAATTGTATAATGGGGATATTTTTGAAATGTCTCCTACTGTGTATGTTTACTGAGATATTCAGGGATTTTTTTCACACACATATAGTTTATCTACTGTCAAGGGCAAATTGTGAGTCTTATTTTTTGGGGAAGAGTAGAGCAGGTACAACTGAGAGAAAGAAATATCCTTAAGGTAAATACGAAGAAGTTGTTCTTTAACCCAGAAACTAGAAGGAGAGCACTACTGAGATTCAGAAGGGCTGAAATGTAGTAAGAGGCATTGTGAGGATAAGGCAGCCATCTTGGAAATATAAAATTCTGCAAGTGTTCAGGACATAATGCCTATTAAAATTAAACAATTACAAATACACACAGACTCGGACTGAGTTACCCTGCCTTGAGAACATATCCTCTAGAAATAAAGGCAGTATCATATAAGGTTGCCTATATAATCCTATTTTGACAGTATTGGTTGTAGTAGCAAAGCCCTGGACATGATATAAATGCTTACCAATGAGAATATAATTAAATGAAGAGTGTTTATCATTACTATGGAAAACTATGTAGTTTAAAGTCAATGAATAGTTTATTGATTTTCAAAGATGCTTATAATTGTTATTTAAAGAGTAATCTAATCTGCAGAGAAATGTATATTATTAATCCAATTTTTCTAAATAAGCCAACATTAGTCTCTAAGTGATATATAGTTATATATCTACATAAGCATGAAAACAGACTGCAAGGATGTACAATAGATTGTCAACTTTGATTACCTCAGGACCATAAATTTGGACGGAGGTGGGAGAAGTTTATTTTACATATCTTTGTCTTCATTGGACATCTATTATTTTTATAACCTCAAAAGTTAACAGATTATTTAAATGAGTAAATTAGAATATCATCTTTGTGTCACTATTAATTGCATGGGCCAATTTTTCCCCTCTCTGCATCACTCTAGGAGAGCAGTATTAAAGTATCTATTAGATATTAGAAAACACAAGAACACTTGATAAGTTTTCAGTGTGTTGACCTTAAAAAAGGAAATTATGAATATAATATGGCCCTTAATGATATAGTCTTCTACCTGATTCCTTATACAGATTTGGCCTTTGTAAATTTTGTAGGATAAAAGCAGTTAAAGCAGGTACCATTGCTATCCTCAGATGATCTTTTCTGTGGCATATTACAACATGTAATTACATACACATTGGTATGTACACAGAACATACAAAATGTCAGGTTGCACTGAAAAGTCCAAATGCAAGGTCATGCTCTGAACATATTCATTTATTTAATATTCAGTTAATCAATATTTATTATGCACTCAACTGGTGCCAGGCACTGAGGAACAGAAGAGTGAACAAGAGAGACACTGATCATTGCTCCCATGGAACTCCAAATATGTCAAGATGTGCGGTCTTTATACAATAATTTTAAATGTGATTAGTGCGGCCAAAGGGAATCTTATGTCTATGGGATCTTCTGTGTATACATTTGTCTAATCTCATATAAAGAGTCAGGGAAAACCTCTTTTTCAATGTGCTATAAGATCGGAGGCTTCTTTCAGGAGGTAAGAGGGAAATAAATAAACAAGGGCTGGATGAGGTGAGGCCTTATCAGGCATGCTCAGGATTTGGAGGTGTGTCTTGAGAGCATAGATACTGCTATGATCTACTGAGGCGGATGACAAAATTAGATTTTCATTTCCCACAAAGATCTCCTTAACTATTCTATGGATTTGAGGGTGGCAAAAGTAGATGTTTATAGAGGAGTGAAAAGTTATTTTCGTGCTCTCACAAAGTAATGATGGTGGCATGGAGATGGAAAGAAGTGGATGAAAAAATATTTAGAGGGTAGATTTTATAACCTGACATGGTGGGTGGCAAGGCTATTCACTGAGATTGGAAGCAGGGAAGGGGGTGTAGGATTCTGTGGGGGCAGGGGCAGGCTATGCATACGGTTTTGGGCACACTGAGTTAGAGGTTCATGGAGATGTCAAGTCAACGAGTTCTTAGCTGGAAAAAATAAAC
The DNA here is from genome assembly GCF_001604975.1 of Cebus imitator. Lineage (NCBI taxonomy): Eukaryota > Metazoa > Chordata > Mammalia > Primates > Cebidae > Cebus > Cebus imitator. The sequence goes on along the minus strand of NW_016107341.1, from coordinate 8,557,565 downwards.
CTGAAAGACAACAGCATATGGCTAGATGGCACTACAATTTTAGCCATGAGTAGATGAAATTGCCAAGAGACAGTGTGAGAAGCAGAAACAAGAATCTAGAGCAGCTGTCTGAGGAGCTTCAACATTTAAGTCACTGAAAGAATGGACTGGTAAAAGGAGATGAGGAAAGAGCACCCATGGAAGCAATAGGAAAATTAAAAATCCTTCATGTTGCAAAAGTCAAGCAAAGGGTGATGAAGACAAGACACTTAACTATGGCTAAAGCTTCTGCACAGTCCAGTCAGACATAAAATCGATAGAATCTAATGATGTGCAGATCACTGGTGACATTGGCTGCCAGTTATGGCAGTATTTATGGTGGTGTGGTTGGAATAGCTTTTAAAGGCTAAGTGAAAAGAAAACATAGAATATCCTGAGAGAAGTCATTCAAGAAGCTTGGGTATGAACAAATGAACTTTCCTTCTACTGTGTAATACCATTAAATTCTCAAGAGAAATGTAAGACATCTCTTGTAACAAGGATCTAGTCTTTGGAGAAGTCTATCATCATATTTGTTGATATATCAGAGATTACTGGAAAAGCTCTCCCGGTTTATCTAACTCATCTGTTTATTCATGCATTTCTGTATTCCTAATTAATTGATCAAACATTACAGTAGCAAACACAAATTAAATATCTATAATGTGTAAAACACTTGACAAGACCTTAATGAGGGAGAGTACAGACCTTTTTATCAGGCTACTATGAACTGGCTGAGAGGGAAGCAGTAAGTAGCACCTACCTCTTCCATCTGACCAAAATAAGAAAATAATGAGTAAGGCAAATAAAAATCCGTAACATTCCCAGATTTACTATTCACAAAGGCTCATCTAGGGATGTGGTTTACAAGGAGAATCAAGGGCTTCTGGCAAAACCCAGAGGACCGATTTATTTATTGGCAGTGTGGAACCAGGACAGGGCTTCCATGCAGGGGCAAAATCTGTTCCCAGAAGAGCAAAGGAGAATATTTAGAGGAAGAAAGGAACTGAGCCAAGAAGGTCCAAGTTAGTCTTCCACGTTGTATCACTCAGATAAATCCCTGCACCTCTTCTGGGCAGAGTGAGTAAAAGGGACAGTGGAGTACAAATTTCAGTACTCTCCCAGACATGTAAAGCAACACGGGGGGGGTGGAGAAGACGTGTCTCCCCCAACTCTGAGCAACTATATAGAATACTACAATAATGATTTAAGTGATACTCAACGACTTAAAATAGCTGAGTCAAATTTTCTAGGAAGACGGTGTAGCAATCAGAAACAAGAGTATGTAAAGCAGTTGTCTGAGGAACTCCAATATTTAACAGTCAGTGAGAGGAGGAACTGGTCTTGTATTTACTCCACTAGTGGAAACATTTACTTAGAGCCTGCTAACCATCAGGCACTAAGCCACACAGTATACAATCAAGGAGAATGTGGTCCAAATGACATGTAATAGTTTGCTAGGGCTCCCATAATTTAAACACCACAAACTGGGTGGCTTCAATAATAGACACTGTCTTACATATAGGAGGCTAAAGTCCTATATCAAGGTGTTGGCAGGGCCAGGTCCCACTGGAGGCACTGTGGAAGGATCTATTTCCGGCTTCTCTCCTAGGTTCTGGTAGCCTTTTGGCCTATGGAAGCCTAATTGCCGTCTTCACATGGTATTTTCCCTGTGTACACATCTGTGTTCCAATTTCTTTTTTTTATAAGGACACCAGTCATGGATGAAGGGTCTTCCCTACTCCAGGATGACCACATCCTAACCAATTATGTCTAATTATGTCTACAATAATCCTATTTCCAAATAAAGTCACATCTGAGATACTGGGGGTTTGGATTTCAACATATAAATTTTGGGGTAGGGGACACAATTCAACTCATAAAATGGCATACTAGATTAGTTCATTTTACAATTTACTGAACCAATATTTAACATCTCAAGGACTGCAGATTACTGTTTCATGCTATATCATATTTATTTCCCTGATTAATACGAAAATTGAAATTAACTCTTGCATTTTAAATATTATATCTTCTTCTGTATATGTCTTAAGTTTTTTTTAAATGACATATATTGGACATTGTGTAAGTAGTTAAGAAATTACCCATTAAGAACAGAAAAGGGCGTCATGATAATTGAAGGGAAATAACCAGATCTTACATGCCAATCAAGGTTGCCTGTGTCAGCTACTCCTGCTAGCATTCCTAGCACCAAGCAGTCTGATAAGAAATATGTACATATAAACATGCCCCGGCACACATCACATAGAGGTCAGATCTGTCTATCTATTTAAATTCTGACTACGGAGAAGGAGCCAATAATGCATGCATGTTTTACCTTTTTTATAGTGGTGTGAAGCTATATTTGATTAGGAAATGGCCAAGTAAAATTGTTCTTTTTGACTTCTAAGATGCATTTCTCAGTATAATTTTATTGTTAAATTGAAAAATAGCCTTTTTTGAATATGTTAAATATATTTTTTCCTTATTTACTGCTAAAGTGAACAGACTTTATCAAACACTGACATCTTTTGTGCATTCCCCGCGTTTCTGTGTCTCTTAGATATCATTCGAAGCAGAATAAGAATTTTTTTTTTGCACTGACAATAAAAACAAAGAATATTTCAGTAAAGAAGAAACACCTCTTCTTACAGAATGCTAAGGATGCAAACATTTTCTATGGGACTAAGACTGTTAAATAGAATTCCAAGAAATTCTAGAGAAAAGTTGAGGCATATAACAGACATTTATAACATATAGTCTTAAAAAATAACCTATAAAAACCTATTTTATTAAAACATACACTTTAACTGTTGTGAAGAATTAAGAAATATAATTCCTTTCATCTTGGCTGCCCTAAGGATTTTGTTGAATTCAGTAAACATAATTTTCTTCTTTCGATAGGAGATTCAGAAGGGCTCAAAGATCTGTACACAGCACAGGGACTGAAAGCGCTTAATGGGGAGAGAGTGAATGCATGAATCTGTGCATTCAATTCAGTCCTTATACATTCTATGGTTCTGGTCCAGTCTAAGGTTTTGTTATTACAAAAACATGCATAGTAGCCATTCCGTTTGTTTTCATGTCTATTGCCCTGCCAGTATCTAACATGCTGCCTCTCAGGTACAAGACCAAGGAGGAATTAGAATGTTATGGCTTTGAATGTCTCCACTCGGTTTTGTGAAAGAATAACCAGAAGCCAAGATAAAGACACTTCAAGAAGAAAAACACTTATTTTATACCTCATCCATATTTTCATTTGACATGGTCTATGTATACAGTTAACATGCAGCTTCCTGTAACAGGCATCTTTTGAAATGAGGGAAAAGAATTGAAGGATTTGTTTCTAAGGTAGATAGAAACTTTTATTTCTTTAAACTGTTATAAGATTTGAATTTCCAAAATTCACTTTACCCTGTGATTTATATTTATAATGGCTATGTGACAAATTTTAATAAATCCAATAATTTTTTTCTCCTTGTCTTTATATTATTTCTTTGAAAGTAAGCATGGCTGTAAAACATTTAAGCTGAGAGAAAAAAAGGATCGAGGAACATATTTGTAGTTCATAAAGAAAGAGAAGAGTAATAATTTGATATTTAAACATTTTTTACTTTTCCTTTAGAAATCTCCAGATAACAACAAACAGTCTCCACAAGAAGCAGAAGAACAAAATGGTTAAGGCTGGTGTCAGGCCATGTAGGTTTGAATATGTCCTTTAAAGTTGGGATGTTGAACAAGTTATTTAATCACTCTGTGGATGCTTCAATTTTATTAACTGTACAATGCGGATAATGAAGTTATCTACCTATAAGGATTAAACGAGACTTACCTATAAAGTGCTTAGAATGGTAAACTCTTAGAATATAGTAGGTGTTCAGTAAATGTTATATATTATTATCACTGAATTCCAATGTTTATAATACTGAATAGAGTAGTTAAATTGGTCAAGCAATTGAAATGATTTCTGCCTACAGAAACAAAAGATACGGTCAATTTTCTACAATTTTTAGGAGACGAGGTATTTTCAAAAAGTAATGCAAATGTCAGAAAAGGATACAGATAAAGGCAGTATTTCTTCTTTAAAAGGTGTTTGCATCAATTGAGCTTTTCTTCCTCAATAGAGACACATAGTGGGGTTAAGTAATTTAGAGGAGGAGAAGCAATCCTCAGAAATGATGCTTTCTTTTCCGAGTTCTCTATTATATTCTCTAAAATTCTGCATTTGCTTATTTTGAGCACCAGGGGCTGCTACTGAGCTACAAACTTGGCATCACTTTGGCATCTTTGAGAGCACTGATTTAAAGCAGAATCAGAAACACAGCTCCCCAATGTTATATTGGCCCAGTGTGTGGTCTCCTCATATACTCCTGGGGCAATTTTAGCTGTCTAGTCTGCTTATAACGGACTGCTCCTCGCTCTAGTTTCTACTCATTTGTGGTAGTAGCCACTGTGGTGGATGTGGTGGGGCTTAAAGATTGCTCCATGCTTTTGTGCAAACCCACCAATCCCATTAAAAAGTATGTCTGTTGTATTGATCCAAGGTTTTATTGGATTGTGGCGGGAGGACTGTTTGCTTCACTGCTAGAAGCTGGAGTTCTTAGAATTTGAACCACAGGCTCTTGTAAATGAATTAACACTTCAGGGTTGAAATTTGGACAAAAGAAACATATCACTGTGTTGAATTTATATATGGAAAATTTTATTATTTCTAATACATAATTATTTGTAAACTTATATAATTGATTTTTTATCATGGCCGTACTATAGGTTATATTCTGCCATGAAAAGTGTAGGCACATGTCAGTGTCTTCAGAAAGGGAGCAGTCATGCGTTCTACACAGCCAGATGATCAAAAGCAGTCAAGAATGTCAATTATTGCTCAAAGAAAGCTAATCAATTTTCTTACTTTTCCTAAACCTTCGAAAATGAGAAGAATTCTAATATGGGTGCTAAAATATTTGCACAACGTACAGTGCCTTTTTTGCTCATCATCTAAAAAACATTTTTATTCGACATAGTGAAACATGCACATGGTACAAAATCAAGAAGTACAAAGGAGGAAAACCGTGCAAAGCAGGCTTCCCTCCTGCTGCTAATCCCAGGGCTCCAGCAATCAAGTTAGCAGTAATAATTATCTTTTTGATCCTTCAGAGATTTTTCTATGCAAATTGATTATTGACTTTTAGTCAGTACTTTTGGACTCCTCAGTGCTCTGAAGCTTCTAAGTCCTAAGAAAAAAAATTCATTATACTTCATATCATATAAGATATGATAAAGACATCCTTAAACAGTGTGGCAAATATATCTATATCTGTATTATATTTTTTCAGATGTAAACAGATACTCCCCTTTATTATTTGGGCCAGAAAAAAACATAAGTTTAGAAGGAGAAATTAGAATTAAGGAAAGTTAGTGTAATGGTTAACTATGCTTCTGATTTTTGAGATGATACATCAACCTAGGAAGCAGAAATCCCCAGTCCTGTGAAGAAATAATTTATATATATAATTTTTTTTTTTTTTTTTT